>NW_005871053.1:20033033-20165630 GCF_000147115.1 Myotis lucifugus | reverse complement strand
ATAGTTGACATGTAACATCAGACTCCTTTTAGTTTCAGGTGTACAACATAATAATTCTATATTTGTATATATATTGCTAAATGATCACCATAATGGTCTAGCTAACATCCATCACCACCTATAGTTATAAATGCTTTTTCCTTGTGATGAGAACTGTTAAGGTTTACTCTGTTAGCAACTCTCAAGTATACAGTACAGTATTGTTAACATCAGTCACATGCTGTACATGGTATCCTCAGGACTTACCTATAATAATAAAAGCGTAATATGCTAATTAGACCGAACATCCTTCTGGATGTCCTTCAGGACGACCTTCCTGATGAAGCTGGGGCTGCAAGGGAAGCCTGGGTCTCAGGTGCCTGCCAGCGCCTGGAGGGAAGCCCAGGTCCGGGGTGCTGGAGGGAAGCAGGTGCTGGCAGCCAGGAGACGGAAGGCCTACTCTGGCATGAATTTCGTGCATCGGGCCTTAGTTTATTTTATAACTGGAAATTTGTGCCATCTGACCCCCTTCACCCATTTTGTCACAAGTGGTGCTTTTTTGGATGAGTGGAGGCTTTGAAGCCAGAAAACTGGGTTCAGGTCCCAATTTAGCCCCTTAGTTTCAATGTGACCTGGGCAGGTAACCCAGTCTCCCTGAGCTTGTTTTCTGTGACTTTGGAAGGTGGTGGTTATTTTTTTAAATATATTTTTATTGATTTCAGAGAGAAAGGGAAAGGGAGAGAGAGACAGAAACATCAATGATGAGAACCATTGATCTCCTGCACACCTGTACTAGGGATCGAGCCTGCAACCCGGGCATGTGCCCTTGAGTGGAATCAAACCCGGGACCCCCCAGTCCACAGAACGGCGCTCCATCCACTGAGCCAAACTGGCCAGGGCGGTGATGGGTATTTTTGAAGGTTGTTTGGGAATTGAGTGACATAAAGTCAAACCATGCAGACCTGAACCCAGCCATACTCCCTTCATCTTGGGAGGGAGGCTGAGCCTGGAAGGCTGCCTCACTCAGCCACCTGAGTGCCTCCTCACGCCAGTTGGCAGTGCATTTCTTCATAAGCACTACCTGCCTTATTCTACCTTCCTTCTAGAATTAAGAGGCATTCTTATTTGGCTGAAAATAGGAAAGAAAGTTTTGTTGTTATTGTTCTGTTTTAGTGTTCAGTCTGTCTTTTTTGTTGGTGTGTGGTTATCCTTGGAATAATTTTCGTTTCTTTGTCTCCCCTAATGAACAAGGTTTGGGTTCATTAACTGCTTGCTGCTGATTAGTTTATTTTTTCTCATGTGTGGGAGGGAGGATCAGCTTCCTCTTGTTTTCCCACCTTTGCTGAATGCCATCTCTACTTCCTGTGTCAATCACAGGGCTTCCCAGTGCCCTGCCCTGGTGGAGGGGACAGGAGGCGGTCGGCTTGCTCTCTGGTTGATTTGTTCAGTCACTGAAGAAAAGCCAACGGAGCCCTCAACGTGGTGCTGCCTCTGTGCTAGTTCTTTTCCTTAAATCATCTAATTTCCTTCTCTTAAAGGCTCTGAGAGAAAGCAGGCATTCTTACTGCACCCGGTTTTCAGGTGAGGGCCCGTGCCCGCCCCCGCTCTCACAGCCGGGTAACAGCACCCGGGCACCTGCTCCAGCAGGGCGGCCGTTTTGTCCAACCCCTTGCCCACTGTAGGCATTCTGGGTGCAGAATTGGTCAAATTTGAAATCTTTTAAGGGTGTTTTCTGCCATTTTAGTCCTATATTGTAAATTGTTTGTGCCTGAATATTTTGGGGGACCACAGTGCTCTTAGATCATCCAAAATAATTTTGAAGAAGTTTTGTCTTTCAGGACTGTGTATGTGACCTCTTCACTTGACTTTTAGCATCAAAACATGTAAGCGAGCCCTGGCCGGTGTGGCTCCCTATGTCCTTGGACAAGTTTCTTAATTTCAGGGCCTCGGTTTCTTCATCTGTGAAATGGGTATCCATTGCACTCAGTGGTTAGAACATCAGCCTGCATACCAAAAGGTCTTGGGTTTGATTCCCAGTCAAGGACATGTACCTATGTACCTAAGGGTTACAGGTTCGATCCCCAACCCAGTTGGGTTGCATATGGGAGGCACCTGATCAATGTGTTTCACATTGATGTTTCTCTCTCTCTCTCTTCCCTCCCCCCTCCCCCCCCTTGCCTTTCACTCTCTTAAAAAAAAATTAATGGAAAAAATATATTTGGGTGAGGATTAACAACAACAACAATAACAACAAAAACATGTAAGCAAGACCCTGGCCAGGTAGCTCAATTGGTTAGTGTTGTCCCAATATGCCAAGATTGTGGGTTCGATCCCCAGACAGGGCATATGCAAGAATCAACCAACGAATGCGTAAATAGGCAGAACAGCAAATAAATATTTCTCAAATCAATAAATAAAATTTTAAAAAGAAACACATAAGCAAACAGCAAAATGGAAATAGCAATGAATGATTCTGGAGTACACTTGGTTTCAGATTTCAGATGTCTGTGGACAAGTTTCTTCAGGGCCTTGGTTTCATCTGTAAAATGGGGATCATTGTACTCAGTGAGAAATAATGTTTGTACAGTACACCTAGAATAGGGCTTGGCACCTAATAGGTGTTTAGAAGTTTCCTTATTCATTTCATCTTGATTCAATGGGTGTTAAATATATTTAGTGTGCCCGACTTCGTACCAAACTCTGGTCCTCCAAAAGATAAGTAAGATGAGGTTTCTGTCCCGGAGGAACTTGAAATTTGGTGGCCAGGGCTGACATACACATTCACGATGAGGCGGTTAGGTGCCGAGACCTAGGGTGTAACTGGAGCTGATACTGGAGCAGTTCCTGTGCCCCGAGGGTTGGGAGATCCTCAGCTTCCAGGAGGAGGTTATACCTGAACCCTTTCTGGAAATATTGAGTAAGAATTAACCAAGCAAAGGAAGGTGGGGTGGGTTTCAGCCAAAGCAACAGCATGAGCAATGGATGGAGTATTTCGGAGCACTGTACTCAGCTTGGGTTTGGCTGGGAGCAGGGAGTACTGGGAAGTGAGCCCAGAGAGCCTGGTGTCTGTGAAGGTTCTGGTGTCTGGCTAGGTTGGAAAATCAAAATGTAAGGAAAAATAATTATATAGATAGTGTTTAATGGCATTGTCAGACATTTTTGTAGTGCGTAGTCTGATTAAATAAATGGTGCTTCCATACAATAAAGTGATCTGCAGATGTTAAAAGAATGGTTTATATGTGACCTTAAGGAGAAACTTCCAAGAATATTATTGTATTCTTGCCTTTGGGAGGGAGATGACAGTCTGGGATAGACGACAGTCTTGGATTTTACTGCAGACCCTTTTGTACTGTTGGGCTGTTTTTCCCATGCATGTGTTTCTTTTAAAAAGGAAAATACTGTAAAGAAATGACTAATGTTGTGCATTATCAGGTGAGCCAGAAACCAAGCAGCAGGGTGTAAAAATAACTTGTGCGACTGCACTGCAATGCTATTATGCAGAATGCTGGATTAGTTCATGCTCTGACGATAATGCCATTCACGGGGGGTTTTAGAGTTTCCCACTCTCACATACATTATTTCAGTCAGAATTAATCACTTCCATCTGGGCTCTCATAGCAATTAAAATATTTTAGGAATTATAAATGCTAAATGATGTCCTGTATAGTTTGGAAAAGGAGAATGATATTATTTGTTTGATACAACATCCATGGTCTTATTCCCTTCCGTTCCTTGCATATGCCTTTGTAAAAAAATACGACTGTAACTAAAATACACACTTACTTATATGGGCTTTTCTGTTTCATGTGATTCCATGCGTTTCCCCCAGTGTTGTGTGGTGGTTCTCCTTACCTTTTTGAATAGCTGCTGTTTTGTGGAACACGTGGTTCCTTTACCATTGGCCCCGGAGGCACTGTCCCTCAGAACTCCCCATTAGAGCTGTCTGGTTTTCCGGGTTGAGGTTTATTTCTTCCTAGACTCTTGGGGCAGGGTAGCCTCTTTGTTACCACAGTGCAGGGCACAGGAAAACGGCTCAGCAAGTATTTTTGAAGGAGTGGATGTTCCTTTTGGACTTTACAAGAGCACTTTATGGTAAAGATGGTAGATATGGTTGTTTTGAGCCAAGGGAAGAAATTTAGGCTAAGCAATCTTCCCAGAGTCACACGCAGCCACCTGTAAGGGGCTGAACTCAAGCACAAGTTCAGTTCTCCTAAGACCCTGTTCCTCTTTTCTTTTTTTAAACCCTCGCCCCGACAGGGGTTAGAACCTGAAACCTAGTTATGTACCCTGACCAGGAATGTACCTTTTGGTGTACGAGACAACACTCCAACCAACTAAGGCACCTACCAGCCAGGGCTTCCCCTGTTCTTAAAATCAGAATTTTCAGTTGGTTTTGCTGGGAGAAGAGATGGCTAGGTTTCATTTAGAATGAGTGAAGAGGACTTTGACCTTTTCATGGAATTTAATTGCTCTGGTATGTAGGATCTGGTGGTAAATGAACTGGGGTCAAGCCCAAGCAACATCTTTAGCGAGTTGTATGACCTTGGGCAAACCACTTCACATATCTGGGTGTTAGTTTCCTATCAGTTGAACAGGTCTAAAGTGCCTGTGGACACCTGCTGACCTCCACAGAGCTGTCATAATACATACGAGGTTTTAGGATGGCACCATAAGTGTTCACTGAATATAACTTTTTTCCTGATGGTTTGATGAGAAGAATAATGCCGGTGTGGGTAAGGATGATGGGTGGGTGAGTACTGTCACAGAGTGTTGGGATAATAAATGGGGACAGCTGTTATGGAGGGCAGCCGTCAATGTGCTAATTTAAAACATGCCAACTCATTGACCCAGAAATCCCAGCTCTAGAAATTTATGCTCAGGTAACAATTATACAAACACATAAAGTTATATACATGGATATTCATTGCAGGATTGCTTAATAACATGCAAAAGTGGGGAAATCAAATGTTTACCTCAAAAGGAGTTTAGGGGAAAACCTTGCCACCCATACAATGGAAAAGTAAGGAACTTTGTACAAGGCAAGAGGGAGCTGAGTGGAGTGATATGGAAAGATGTTGAAAATAACAGCAGGTTACAGAATAGTACGCATGCTGTAATCACATTTATGCCCTTCCCCCCCCTTCAAAGTATGTATTAAGTAATTATTTGACACATTTAAGAGTCTGCCATGTGCAGGTTCTAGGCTAGGCCCCTTTAAATGTATTTGTGTACATAGAAAAAAACTCTGCAAGCTATTTGGATGGTAAGATTGGACATTTTTTACTAGTTAAAAGTTACTTGTATACTATTTTTTCATTACTTACATATTTTGTTAAGGTAAGAAAACATTCAAACTTGTGAGGAATTTTTGTGGGTTTGAGCCAAACTGTCGATAGTTACCAGGATAGTTACCAGGAAGCAGAATCTCAATGCATTGGGATGATGCTCCAGAGAAGGGCGGTTTTTCACCTTGTTGTATACATTACAATCAAAGGAGGAGACGTTAAGTGGGTTATGTGAAATCCATTGGTGAGAGATTAGGGAGGCAGGAAAAAGCAAAATGGGGAAACCTCTGGGATTGGATAAAAAGTAAAATGACAGACACATACTTCTTTTACACAGGTAGGTACAGGATAATTGACAGTCAACAATGAACAAGATAACTAACAATGAGAGAATTTGTGGTCTGTACCCATTTGTAGTCCCTGAGGGGTCCAGAAAAGTTGCCCTGACATCCCACAGATGCATTATCTTAGATGCAAAAAGACAATAGGCTTAGTAAAGATCCACGTTGATCTTTGTCCAGGAAGATACTGGCCTAGGACATGACTACCCATTATAAACTGCTTTTTAATTAAAAGGTTTTAATTTCAGACCATCCTTTGTGGTTGCTTTAGGTCTCTTAAGTTTGCAAGGCCATCACGCAGGTCTTCCCTGAGTCAGGTTAGCATGTGGTCCTTTTTTGTCCACACTTTTATAATCCACATTAAAACACACACACACGCACACACACACACACACACACAAACATTTTCCTCTCCTCTTAAAAATATAGGTATTTCCTTTCTCCCCACCTCCAAATTTCAACCCTCAAACTTTCTTCTTAAAATTTTAAAAGGTTAATTACTAAAGTTCTCTAGTGTTTCCCCGCCCCTACATACAATCTGTTGTCTTTTATCCTGAGTTGTTTTTACTCCATAGCAAGTAGCATTTGAGTGCCTCCTGTGTGAATGAATATGCTGAGGTTTGGCATTAATACTGCAGACATCTGTGGAGTGGATTTGACAGTATCACTAACTCACCTACAGAGTGCTGAAGAAGTTAGCTCATTTTAATAAGAGAAACTCTTCAGGTGGTTTAGACAGAGTAACTGGTGTCCTTGACATATCTAGTTTTAACTTTCCAGGGGGGTTTCTATCTCAGGACAATGGAGATTAAACTATCAGTGAGTCCTAACCTTTTTTTTCTTTCATGGTTTATACATCACAGAATAGAACTGTTGCGTTGTTTTGCAATTAATGGTAGAAGGAGAACCTCTTTTGGGGGAAGGGTGGAGTGAGTGGAAGAGGAGGAGAAAAATAGAGAGAGGAAGAGGATAATACAGTTTAGAATACAAACTAGTCCTCATTGAGAATGAAAAAAATCAATCTTGATGTTTATGTGTCAATTTGAGATCTTCATATAGCCCAAAAGTTCATTTATTTATTTTTAAAATATATTTTTATTGATTTCAGAGAGGAAGAGAGGGATAGAGAGATAGAAATATCAATGATGAGAAAGAATCATTGATCGGCTGCCTCCTGCATCCCCCCTACTGGGGATCAAGCCCACAACCCAGGCATGTGCCCTTGGCCAGAATCGAACCTGGGACCCTTCAGTCCACAGGCCGACGCTCTATCCACTGAGCCAAACCGACTAGGGCCCAAAAGTTTTTATTATTTTAGATTTGCAATCTTTTATTTTTTTTAACTTACAAATTATAATTAAGTTGACTTATTTGTGGGCTTTTATAATATTTTACTAAATTGAAAGGGGTTAAACTGTTGCATTGGGGCTTGAATATGCTTTTAGATTTTTAACTTGAATTCTTGGCATCATATCAATTATATTGTAAAAACTATTTTGAGAAAACTGATTAGATTTTTTAGAAGTGATACTGAAGGTATGTTGAGTTTGTTGACACATAGGGCACCACTCTAAGTGGAAAAAAATACATGCTTGGAGCTCGACAGAGCTGAGTACGTATACATTTTGCTAGTTTGGAATTGAGTGGCCATTTAAGGGGCTAATCCTTCTCTTGCTGGCTGTGAAGACTAAGAGAGAATGTGCGTAAATCACCTGCTGCCTCGTATAGTTAAATGTTCAGCAAATACTAGTTCCTCCTAAACTTTCACTGTTGGTATGGAGGTTCCCAGGGTGTGTTGCCACTGTGTTTGTATAAGGTTGTTCTGTAGCTCTCTCTGCGTTTGCACCTGTGTGGGATCTGTTCTGGAGGTGGCTGGCTGGTGGGCACAGGGCTGTGCATGAGAAGCTGGGAGTTGGTCATTATTGCCGTTGAACTTTCAGTGTAATGGATGGTTACCATGTGTTTATTTGTGCTACTCTCTCTTATGAAGCACTTTTTACAAATGGGGATGGGAGTGTAAATTCCAATGTAAAATGTTAAACTTTGAAAGCCCAGAGTTAGGCTCCTGCTATCAGCCACTTGAGTGTTTTCAAATCTGCTAGACTAGAGGTTAACCAGATCCTATTAGGTAATCCACCCCATCCTTACCCCCTGAGTGCCTTGCCAGAGGGCAGATTGCCAGAGGGCAGGGCACTTTCAATTGAAGCTGACTTGTGGCTGTCATTGCTTTAAGGTCTTCTTGGATTTTTATAGAAAGGGATAATGAGAAGACTTCTAAGTGAATGTGTGTGGGGGAGGGCTTTAATACCGGCTCCATTGACACTGCTTCCCTCCCCGAATTTACATTTTCCTGCCCTTTATCTATCCATGCCCTACATTTCTCAGGATGCTTCCTGGACAGCTCTCAGTTCCACTCTTACACTTCTGTCTGTATAAGCATATTAGACAGGAACCACACTGTCTTTGCCTTTTATATGTTAGTTTCAGGTTATAGCTGACCCAAGGCATCCACCAGCCATGCTTTTTGATCACATTTCTTTGCATCTTCTACCTGGATGTGATGTGGAACTTGGTACACAGCCGCTGATGTTGTTTCTTCCGGTTTGTCTGGTCCAACACCTGTCTTAGGAGAATCCTCTGTAAAGGTACCCACACAACAGTCAGTCAGTCTTCTTTCCTTTAATTTTAATTAAAAAGCAAGGCAAAAAGGAATGCAAAAAATAATTTTTTGGCATGTGTTCTTCCTTCAATGCTTTCTTTTCATAGACATACACATATATTACATATGTTCAGTGATACGCTGTACTTTTTATTGTATAGTTTGCTGTTTTTACATACACACACCTATGATGCATATTAACTCATATGTATTTTATAAATGATTTCTAATGATTGCATGTATTTCATATTCCAGCCTATAGGTGTAACATAGTTTTTTTAACTACTTATTATTGAATATTATTTTTTAAAATAAAATAAAATTTTATTGATTTCAGAGAGGAAGGGAGAGGGAGAGAGAGATAGAAACAGCAATGATGAGAGAGAATCATTGATCGGCTGCCTCCTGCATGCCCCCGACTGGGGATGGAGCCTGTAACCTAGGCATGTGCCCTGACCGGGAATTGAACTGTGACCTCCTGGTTCATAGGTAGATGCTTAACCACTGAGCCAAGCCGGCCTGGGGGGTTAAATTTTAAATAACACTGGAATGAGCATTCACTTTCCACAGTTATATTGAAAGAACTCTAGCAATTAGACTGTGTTAAAATCAAGTTACCATAGTAATTTAAAAAATGAATTTGGAGCCCTAGCCGGTTTGGCTCAGAGCATCAGCCTGTGGACTGAAGGGTCTCAGGTTCGATTCCGGTCAAGAGCACATGCCTGGATTGTGGGCTTGGTCCCTAGTAGGGGGCCTGCAGGAGGCAGCCGATCAATGATTCTCTCTCATCATTGATGTTTCTATCTCTCTCTCCCTCTCTCTTCCTCTCTGAAATCAATAAAAACATATTTAAAAAATTAAATAAATAAATTTGGAGAATCTGTCCATTTTATTAGTATCTGAGTTATCACGTTGTGGGGTACACTCAGAAATAAGTTTTAAAGTACGAAGGATAAAATAAAACATGTAGACCATTTGAGGGCAATGCCAGGTATTTAAATAGACTACTTCTTTAGATAAAACAGGCACTAGAGAATTTAAGCAGACAAACTACACATCCATCAGCACATGAATGAGTAAAGAAAATGTGGTATATATAAACAATGGAATAACATTTAGCCTTAATAAAGAAGGAAATCCTGTCATTTGTGACAACATGGATGAAACTAAAGGGCATTATGCTAAGTGAAAAGAGTCAGACAAAGACGAACACTGCGTGTTATCATTTATATGTGGAATCATTAAAAAAAAGTCGAATTCATAGAGACAGTGGAAAAGTGGTTGCCAGGGGCTGTGGGAAGGGGAAATAGTTTGGTAGAAGGTTACAATTATAAGATGAATAAGGTCTGAGGATCTAATGCATAACATGGTGACTATAGTTCATAACACTGTATTGTTTAACCCTTTGCACTCCGCTGTCCCCTCTCAGGGGACATCGGAATTCTAGCATATCACTGGATGTCCCCTCTCAGGGGACATTGCAGTTTATTAGTGATTACGGGGAATTGAGTTATTTCAACGCAACTTTTTGAGACATGCATGTTTCCCTGAAGTTTTATCTTGAAATGGCACAAGAAATTAAATCAAAATATCGTAAAATTACTAAGATACATACAAGAAATGTCAGCGGGTTTTGTGTCGGATTAAACAATAAACTACATATTCCCGATGTGGGACAAAGAAAACGGGACTGCATTGTGTGTTCTAACAGGAAAACACCTGGTGGCAGGCGTCAAACCACTTATTACTGTCAAACATGCACTAATCAGCCTGCAATGCATATTGGGGAGTGTTACAAAACTTATCATACTGTACAAAATTATAAACAATAAAATATTGTTTTTTTTGCAAATATACATTCCTCGATGTCACCCAATTCATATAAGTCCAATATCATTATAATACGTTACTTGGTTCCAAAATTATACTAAATAATACGAGGGTCTGTAAATGCACGTTTCCGCCGCAAAGTAGCGTCGAGTAGCTGGTAGCCAATGTCCAGAATGGTTCGGAGTGCAAAGGGTTAATTTAAATGTGCTAGGAGAGTAAAATTTAAATGTTCTCACCAAAAAAGTAAATATATGAGCTGGATTTGTTCATTAACTCGGGAGGAATCCTTCCATAATGTCTACATATTATCAAATATCACATTGTTCACTGTAAATATCTTCCAGTTTTATTTCTCAGTTATATCCCAATAAAGCTAGAAGAGAACTTTATGCGTGAACTGTATACGAATTAAAAACAAAAAGCCAGAGAGGGGTGTGTCCCAGGGTGAATGCAGACTGTGACAAAAGAGTGTACCTGATTGACAGGTACGACATAACCTCAGCCCAGAGGGTGAGGACAAAAGGCATGAACCTAATAAGTCACTGGAAAATGGTGTTTTGACCAGACACTGGAAGGCGGAAGACAACAGGAACTGTACTTTTACACTGCACCCTAGTTGGTAAGGTTGTTTCTCATGGATGTACAGGTTAACGATTCTGAAACCACTTTACATGTATTCAGGAGTCGAACATTATAAATAAGTAAATGGATGGTGGATGTGAGCTGGATTTCCACTGTCGGAGAGGGAAGTTACAGATAAGCAAGGGCAAAGGCCGCAGTGAGTCAGGTGGTGCTAGGTTAGAGTGGAGACATCAGTATGCGATTATGTTTACTGGTAGCTTAGGATAGATACAGAAACCATTATAGATGTGTGGTGCAGACATGGGTTAGTATACATTTGCATTTCCTGGGTCTGTCTGCTGAGAGGGCTTGGAAGCAATGACACCTAGAAGCAACAACGTACCCAGATCGTGGTTTCTAAATACCATTCTCCAGTAAGAGTAACCAGGGCTCCTTGGAGAAATGGGTAATTATAGGTCTAGAGCATCTTGTATTGCCAGAATATAAGGAGGTGCTCAAAAACAAAACAAAACAAAAAAACAAAGGATGTGGGCATGTGAAGAGGAATAGGAGCCAACCTCAGAGAGCTCCTAATAGCCAAAGCAAGAGTGATTTCAACAACAAAATAAACAGTGTAGTCCTGCATTATAACCCAAAAGTGTGAAATAAATATATGTAAATTTATGTAGAGAGAAGAGCCATCTTCCTTGTAGAAGAATCCCCTTCCCCCTAAAGAACAAAAAGACGAAAGCCTGTTTCAAATGGAACTTCTGCCCCGGCTGCCGTCCAGCGCCTGCCAGGTGCTCAGAGTTGACACTGTCCGCCCTGCCCTGCTGATCACAGAGGAGGAAGAAAAGTCGGAGAGGATGTAGGCTATGCAGGCACTTTCAGAGGTGATCACGGATGTGTGTGATCACGGGACCGTGCTTGACTGACGTGGATCTGTGCTTGGGGGCCATGGTGGGGTCCCAGGAAATAGCAGCTGTTTTCCTGCCACGTGTTTCCAATACCTGCTTTGGCATTAACCTAGGTGGGCAGCTTTCAAGACAGCGGGAAGGAATGGCGGGTCTGGACAGGGACGGTGCTGTGCGCTCACGCTGTCAGGTATAACGCCCAAGCCTCCCTCCCCACACCATTCTTCCCTCACCCCTGGTCCTCTGGGAAGATAAATAGAGCCGGAAGGGAGAGGCTTGAGCTCCTGATGGGGGTGGGAGGATTGATCAGCTCATCAATCAGGAGAGTGTAATTATACGGGAAGGACAGAAATCACTCCCCGAAGGCCACAGACTTGGGGATCTGCCCAGAAGAGGACCTTACAGCTGCGAACAGTAGCCCTATTCAGCTTGGGCGCATAATGATTTTAAAACTAATCAGGAACCAAAGCCGGAGGCCGGGGACAAACACAAATATCTTGTTGACAGAGCACACATCTAGATTTTGTCGGATAGGAAGTTGCTGAGGAAGGCCAGAGTGATGTCATGGTGTACGCCAAGCTTTCATCCTTAAACCGATGGGCCCCCGGGGTGCCGTCTGCAGTTCCCCGGGGCCCTTCAAAATGACTTCCTATAAAATAAATCGTAAGTTAGTTTCGAGATATCAGTATGGAAGCCATACATGAAGTAAAACTAAACAAAGCAAGGAAATTTCCACCGGAGTTACCCACTTCCTCTTCCTCCCTTGCCTTATAAATAGACCTGAGACTTATAATGATGGTCAGTTTTCTTATTTAGGACTTGAGTATCGTTGCCTCCCTAAGTAGCCGTCCAAAGTAAACTTCCCTTTGTGCTCTTCAGCTTGGACAACAGCGCTTATTCCTACCTAAGCCAGTGTCAGCTGGATATTTCTCATAAACTGCTATTTTAGGTTTTCTGTTTTGGTTGAGAAGGAAGTAGTGTTTTGTTTTGTTTTTTCTTTCATCAAAGGAATACTTGTTCTGGGAAGGCAGGGGGAGGGATGTTTCTCAGTCTAGATCAGAGGAAGAAAATGTATGGCATCATGTGCAAGTGGCTGATTCTGAATCTTAATCGGTCATGCTTTTACTAAAACATTTTAATAAAATACTGCAGGGCTGCTGTGCCCACCCCTTTGATTTATTCAATAGTTATTACCTCTATTGTGCTGGGTCCTGAGGATTCACAGCGGACCCTGAAGCCTCAATTCTCAGGGAGAGACACAATCAGAGGAAGTGGCACAGTGAGGTTTGCAGAAGTTAAAGGAATCTGAGGAGGCATGAGGGGAGACTTCCTGGAGGAGGTGGCTCTTGAGCTTCATCTCAAGGCCGTAGCTGGGTGAGGCCGTGTGGGTGGGGCAGAGAGGACAGCTGAGGTGTGGAGGGTAAGCAGTGAGTGTGTGTGTGTGTGTGTGTGTGTGTGTGTAAGATGGGTGAGTGTGGAGGCAGCGTGGAGGCAGGAGGGAGCTGCAGGAGGGGCCCATGGGAAGGTTGATGGGAAGAGCAGTGGAGGGGAGAAGTTGGGCTGTGCATGTAGATGCATGGTGGGTCAGGAACAGGGGCAGGCAGTTAGTGTTGGCATGTCACGCCGGCTGGGCTGGTTTTCTGGTTAAAGGGAGGAGAGGGCCTTTGTACAGCAGGGTTGAGGGGAATGATGGTGGCAGTTTGAGATGGTTGTTGAGGGGGATGGAAAGGGCCTTTTTTTTTAAGGATACTGAGGGCCTTTCTGGGTCAGAGACATTCAAATGTAGTGAGTGGTGTGACTTCCCTGTGGGAACTTTGGGTCCAGGGTTCAGTGTGGGGACGCTGAGGTGTGGTGTTGATTCCCACGGGTGAGAGAGAAGAAGAGGGTTGCAGAGAATGGAGGGTGTGACAAGGGCCTGAGTCAGATGATCAGTGATGGGGTCCACACTGCTAGGGAATGAAGACGGGGACACACTCCAGGAAGTCGGGGGCTGAGAGCACTACAAGGACAGGAGGTCAAGAGTGTTGAGCTGTGGCTCTAACTCTAAGGCGTGGCCCTGGGAATGGCAGACTAGAATCAGGAGCAGGGGTTAGAGGCTCGAAGCAGTGAGGGTGACAGGAGCTGGGGTCCCTCCGTGCTGTGTGCTGTGCTCTGCTCTCAGTGCTTCCAATTGTTCATTCAACAGCAACTCTGTGAATAGCTGCTGTTATTACCCCCATTTCTGGGTGAGGAAACTTAACCTCCCAAGAGCCTAAGTAATTGCCCAAGTCAAATAGTTAATAAATAACAGGATTCTAATCCGGGTGTCCAGGCCCCTCCGACCACCCCCTTCTTCACCCTGTGCTCTTGTGGCTTTAGGAGCTGACCTCTGGCTGAAGAGAAAATTGAGAACGAAGTCTCTCCCCATTTCTTTCCCAGTGAACAGAAGAAGTTACCAAAAATAGGTAGGTGCCAATGAGAGCTCTGAGAGCCTCCAAAGAGGCTGAATTTTTACATGAGGTTGGAAGAGAAATGGGCTCAGCCAGCACCTCCCGTGGAGAGAGGCCCTGTCAGAGGGTTGAGAGGGGTTGGCAATTTAGTAGGTAAAGGGCACAGTTTCCGTTTAGGAAGCTAAGAAAGTGCTAGAGGCAGATGGTGGTGATGGCTGCACAACAATGTGAATGTTCTTAATGCCCCTGGAGTGTGCACTTGCTAAAGTGGATACATTTAATGTTGTGTGTATTTTACCACAATAAAAAATTAAAAGGTGATGGAGGGAGACAATGATAATTGCTATCATTTATGAAACCTTTTTCTGTTCCGAAATGGGAACTTATTAAATGTATGAATGTGTGTTGGGGGTTTTGCTAAATGCTTTATGTGTATTTTTCATTTAAAACCCTGCTGGGTAGATGCAGGCGGCATCTCAGGTTTGAAGAGATTCGTCAACTGGCCCAAGGTCGCGCATCCAGAAAATGGTAGAGACTGGTGCTGCCAGATCCCTCTGACTCCAAAGCCTTTAGTAGTAGCCCCTAGGAATTTAGCAGTAAAAAGAAGGTTCCAGAGTCTGTAGTGGAGAAGGGAGAGGGAGGGGTTGTTGGCACAGGGCTGGATGAGGAGGGGAAAGGGAGGGTGAGGGAGCAGCAGGACCACAGGGTTGAGAGGTCGGATGCAAGGACAGTCCTCTGGTGTCCAGGCTGTAAGGGGGCTGTGAGGGGGCTGGTGGGAAGTCCAGGTAGCACTGACCTGGTCTTAGAAAGAGGTTGGGGCTCCAGAGAAGCATCAGGCCTGGTATTGGGGGGGGGGATATGTCTGCTGTCTTCACAGTCTTGTCGGTAGAAGATTCTTCCCAGTTTGGGACCCATAGTGGGAGGTGTGGACAGTGCAGAGAAAGGGCTAGCCTGTACCTACTTTTCCTTCCCTCCCTCCCTCCCTCCCTCCCTCCCTCCCTCCCTCCCTCCCTCCCTTCCTTCCTTCCTTCCTTCCTTCCTTCCTTCCTTCCTTCCTTCCTCCCATTACATCTGAAATCAGCAACCTGAAGTTGAATTTAGGGGCATGAATGTGGGGAGGAGGCAGTGGTGTGGAGGACTGGCTGTTTTTCTAACACCGACAGCAGATTCCAAGGGTGAGGTCAGACCATGGCCAACTCCCTGGCTTCGTAGCCGATCAGCAAACTGCCGCAGATTTTCTTTCTTTTTAAAAGAATGGTATAAAACACATATATTAGGAAATAGACTTGACCTGGCTCCTTCCAAAGTTTTTGAAGTTGTAACCTAAAACTCCTAAGGTGTATCCTGTCTTCAGGGGTGGCCAATGGCATTTGTGACCCCTGGCTGGAGATGCGGGCCTGTTGAGATATTTGAGTTTGGTGAGGTGTTTGTGAAGTGATCTTAGCTGTTTATGAGGGAAGTGCTCCTTTGAGAGTTCCTGTTATCATTTTACTTCTCGTGTTTACTTTGGATCCAGCAGAATCCCTTCAGTCTCCTGCTGGTGGTTTTAGATTCTGCACCGAAAGGCAGGCTGCTTGAGCAATGCTTGCTGTGTCAGTGGTGGCCGTGGAGAGCGAGGCCTGTGATCCTGATTACATAATAAGGTTGAATAAATAAAGAGATGTTCTCCTGGCAGGTCCTGGAAGGGCAGCCTGGGAGCCAGCATCACTAGGGATTCGGTTGCTCTGCAGTTAAATTTTGCAGCTGTCAGATGCGCAGCAGCAGCTCAGCCGTAACCTCCAGGTGTAAATGGACCTTCATCCGCATCATCAGAAAGTGAGTCCTGGGAGGATCCAGTCCAGCAGGATGCTGCTGTCTACCAAAAGTCGTTTGCAGAAACTTGTTCCTGGATGTAATATGTTTTACCCCAGTAGCTGGCTGGATCTACAGAGCTTTGCAACAATTCTTTTCAAGAAAAGGTAGAGCAGTGGTTCTCAACCTTCTGGCCCTTTAAATACAATTCCTCATGTTGTGACCCAACCATAAAATTATTTTCGTTGCTACTTCATATCGGTAATGTTGCTACTGTTATGAATCATACTGTAAATATCTGATATGCAGGATGGTCTTAGGCGACCCCTGTGAAAGGGTCGTTCGACTGCCAAAGGGGTCGCGACCCCAGGTTGAGAACCGCTGAGGTAGAGAGTCAATAGGCTTGCTGGCACTAATTCTGATGAGTCATTTAACTGTCCCTTCTCTGCCCTTTTCCTCCAGGGCCTAGGTAGAATAAGGCAAATTGGATTTCCCTTAAAATGAAACTAGGACTAAGATAATGATGACGAAGGTAGCCCTTAGTTTAGTGAAATAATAATGGCTAACATCATAATGAGAGGTCATCTTCTGGGCCAATGCCTTCCTGGTGTTATCTCAGGCTCCTTGAGAACAGGATCTCGTCTTTCGTTCACTGCTGTAGCCCAATGAACAGGGTAGGGACCCAATGGATGGCCTGAATGCCGATAAGGGTTCTGAAGCACAGAGGGGTTAAATTGCCAGCCCAAGGCCACACATTAATAACAGGTTCCCAGACAGTAGGTAGAAGAAGAAAGTGTAAGGCACAGAGCATGATGTCCTCAGAAACCTCTTTTGAGAACATTACTTGCTATGATTTTAAAGTTGTCTTAAGTTTCACAAAGTAAATTTCTCCACTGACTAAAAACATGAATTTTTAAAAACTTTATTGTTGAAAGTATTACAAATGTCCCCCCCCTTTTTTCCCCTTTGATCCTCTCCACCCTGCTCCCCAGGCCTTCCCACACTAATGTTTGTCCATGGGCTATGTGTATATGCATATAAGTTCTTTGTTTAATCTCTTCCCAAATTTTTATAATTAATTTTATTAAAATGAATATTATATGATATAGTTTTATAATTATAATGTTATGAGGACTAAATGAGAAACAAGTTAGAATAGTGCCTGTACTTTGTAGGTGCTATATTTGTTTGAAAATTTTCCTTGAGTGTCATTTATTTTTAAAAGGATGTTTGTTTACTTGGTTTTCTTTTTGAAGTAAAGACTAAAACTTTTTTCAGCTATGAAGACTATCTGTAAGAACAGACTTCAATGAGAAAGTATAAGTCAAAGATATAATAGGAAAGCTAAGAGTGAGGTCTGATTTTAGTAATAAGAATATTATGTTACCATCTGAACACTGCATGAATACAAAATATTTTATTAGCCAAACAATTAGAATAAACATTTTAGGAAGAGTTGTCCACAGAGCACCAAAATTATGTATTATAAGAGGGTGTTAGTGTTTAGCCCAGTAGCCTAAACATTTTTGACATAGCAATCCTATCAATAAAATACTTTTTGCTTATACCTGCAACATTTACATATTTATGAATTATAATCACAAATTGTTTACAATTAAGCTATTTGCATTATAAAACACAAAAATAGAAATAAAAGAATTAAGTGAACATGATTAGACATTCTAATATTTCTTTCTTATCCAGGAGATCAGCTGTACCTTCCTCTTTTTATCTGTTTTAGAAGGACTGAAAGTAATCTAGAGAAGAAAGCACATGGCAATTTTTGAGGAAGGGTTTGCTAGTTTTTTGGACCGATTTGTGGATGAGAAGTTGACAGAGAGGTAGACCATCAGGCAGACTGAGTGTAGGATGTTTTGGGGTGTAAACTAGAAGGCTCTTCCTAGCCATCTGCTTGAAAATGTTGGTGAAGTGGTCACACTCCTACAGATTAAAGTGTCCCTGTTAGAATGGTCTAAACCAGTGGTTCTCAACCTTCCTAATGCCGCCACCCTTTAATACAGTTCCTCATGTTGTGGTGACCCCCAACCATAAAATTATTTTCGTTGCTACTTCATAACTGTAATTTTGCTATTGTTATGAATCGTAATGTAAATATCTGATATGCAAGATGTATTTTCATTGTTACAAATTGAACATAATTAAAGCATAGTGATTAATCACAAAAACAATATGTAATTATATATGTGTTTTCCAATGGTCTTAGGTGACCCCTGTGAAAGAGTCGTTCGACCCCCAAAGGGGTCACGACCCACAGGTTGGCAACCCACAGGTTGAAAACCGCTGGTCTAAACGCTTCCTCCTAACTATGCTGGAGGAAAAAAATATAGTTCCTATGCGAAGTATGCAAAATTGCTTTTAAATTTGAAAGGTATTCCAGCAATTTGAAAGGAATAGACCTGAATGGAGTGGCAGGGGAGTCAGGTTAATCATTTGGAAGCGAGAAAATGGAAATAAGGTGAAGTCACTGGACTTGACTTTGGCAAGAGCTGTGGGTGGGTAGAGGGGCAGGGAGGCGGCCACTCTGATTGCAGCCCCAGGGGAGATTGGGGTAAAGGCTGCTGAAGTCTGGGAAGGGCAGGAGCAGTGGGGCTGGAGTGGGGCACTTACTGTCGTTACTTTGGGATATTTGGCGGTAAACTAGTCTTAGTTTCCCCCCAAATTAACGTTTTCTGAGATTGTCAGATAGTTTACCTGCTTTTGGATTAAAAGCTCACATGAAGGGATCAAGTTAACAAACCACTGTTTGGGTACCTGGGAGAGTCCTGTGGCAGCACCCAAAGTCGAGGCCATCAGCCTGGCGGCATCGGTGCCCACCTCAGGCCAGCGGGTGGTAATGAATATGAATGGATTTGGGGTAGACCATCATCATCATCTCCAGTTTTCTGTTATCTCTGGGACTGGGTTAAACTGCTATGAAAAGTTGGGAATTCCAGACGGATTTAGAATCCAAATGATTGTTTCTGGAGGAACTAAGAGCAGACAGGAGAAAGAAATGATAGATTGGGAAAAGTTTCATTTGAAATTGTGCAAAACTATGTACTTAGTACTGAACAGAAAGTGGAATCTGACAGCAGCTCAACAGAGATGGCAGTTTATTGATTATCCATAAATTAAATACTTAAGTGCTATTGGAGTATATTCTGCAGAGCATTTCACAACAAGAGAGAATAAACCCTTTCCTGAAAATAGGCGGCTGGATAGTAAAGAACCAGTAGAAATAGCAAATATGGACCTTTATGGGTACCTTTCATTCCCTTAGGAACCTCCTTAAAAGATGGGATAAGTTTTCTTAAATGACAGTTATAATATCATTCAGAGAACACCAGTAGTAAATATTTCTGTCCTTAATTCTATGTAAAAGAGGCTTAGTCACCCTCATAACTGGTTGATGAGTTTGTGGCTTTCATGGTCGACCTGAGAAACTGGGATAGCTGGCAAATACTTAGAAGTGACTGGGATAGAATTAGAAACTGATAAAAATAAGGATTTGGGGTTGCCAGGAGTCCTTGAGAAAAGTGACCTCACTAAGAGTGACTCAAGGAAAAGTTATGCTGACTTCAGAAACATGACTCATTAGGGGAATGTCGCTGCCCTTCCTCACCCTTTGAATGAGAAGCCATGGGAGCGAGAGTGGAGGGCCTGGCCTAAGGCGGGCGTGCCCATAAACCCTGCAATTCCTCCTCCCCATTGTTGGTACACGAGGCTCCAGTGTACAGATTATAACCTGTTAGTTCTATTTCAAGGATGTGGGGAGGAAACAACATTCAGAAGTATGTGTTAGTAGAAGTGAATGAAAGCTTTAAAATTTTTTTCTCCTGTGTGACCTTTGGCAGGTCACTGACTCACATTGGGTCTCAATTTCCTTATCTCAAGGTAAAAGAAAGGTTTACTGGAATAATCTCCTAGAGCCCTTTTGGGTTCTAAATGAGAATGTCCACTTGGCATAGATGAAGGTGGGAGGTGGCATTGTATAGCACTACCTATGTGTGTGTTCCAGGCACATTATGTGCAATAGTTAATCCACATTATTTCATTCACTGTAAGCCATACATACGAGGTAGGGATATCACTATTTCCTTTTTACAAACGAGGATGAAGAACATGGACAGGCTCACTCAGTGGCCACTACTTGAGTGGCCAAGCTGGAATACCCTAAGAAAGATCATAACAACAGCAATGATCATCTGTGCTTTGAATGAAATGAAAAAAAGTCAGTGTTTTGGGTATTATTGTTCTATTTTCCCAGAGTTTACTTAGAAATAAAACTTTTAAAGATACCAAGATATCAATTTTACCCCTCAAAGAGGAAAAATTCATTTTGGGGGGATTACTGGGATTTGAGGGGGGTAATAAATGACACCCCAGGTTTTCCTGCCAGTCTGAGTTCTGAACTGGTTCTGATAGAGACAGAAAAAAGAAGACATCAGGAATTCAAACTGTATATTGTTTAAATGACAGAACTAATATTGGAGAATATGACTTAAATACGTGTCAACAGTGGGCTTCCTAATACTGAATTCCATGATTGTCGGGCTTGCCGGGCTGCTCACAGCTAGTGCTGGGCATGGAGGCCTGCGTCCATGTAGCCTGACTGTAGAAGAAGACTGAAATGTGTGCATCCAGGCTAGCCTGGCACCCATAAAGTGGTGAGTGGCTGGGCCCCTGTCCCCAGTTTCAGTTCCCAAGCAGCAAGGCTTCTAGGACAGGGTGAGTGAGGGACCCGGAGAGAGACCCAGAGGTAAACCAGAGGCCTGCCCTCCACACGAAAGGGAACAGGAGCCAGGCAGACCCCCTCCCTCCCCTCTGCCTCCCCACCAGGAATAAATGCTGTTTTGCTCCCCAAAGCCAACAGCCTTTTGGATGCATTGATTTTCTTCTATTTGAGATCCTGGTTTTGTAAGAGTGAGGTTGGATTTAAAAACAAAAACAAAACAAAAAAGCCACTAACCATATTGTTGCTGAGGCTGGTGTGGCCGTTGTGTCCATTTTAGTGGAAGTCAAATGTCCCGGCGTAGATTCCTCACTCCAAGTTCTAAGAAAGTCACTGTAATTGAGTGTGCTGATAGTGTCTTTCAGAAACTGAATTCAAACACGTTTGGAACTTTAAAATACCTTGGTATGTCTAGGTTTTTTTAAATCCTCACTCGATATTTTTTCATTTGGTTTTAGAGAGAGTGGAAGGGAGAGGGAGAGACAGAGATAAACACCCATGTGAGAGAGGCACATCAATTGGTTGCCTCCCACATGCCCTGGACCAGGGCTGGGAGCCTGCAACCGAAGTACATGCCTTGACCAGAGTCAAACCCGGGACCCTTCTGTCCGAAGGCCAGTGCTCTATCCACTGAGCCAAATTGGCTGGGGCTAGGTTTTTATTGTGGAGAGATGGTGAATAGATGGGAAATTTCAGGTAAACAACACTGTCCCTTCCCATCTGGCTGTTGAACCTCTCCCCTGCAGGAGACCCAGTTTTTAAAGATGTTCTCTCCCCTCATGAGCCATTTTTCCCCTAAGAGTAATGGAATCTATTCAGACTGAACATTATTCTGGGCAACTGGCTTGTCATTTTCTAAAGGAACATTTTTATTCAACAAGTAAAACAAATTTGCCCAACTAAATTATTCATAGGAATTGCAAAACTTGTCATTTAGAGTGGATGTTGGGATATTCAGGTCATTTAGAAGGCTGTGGTTAAAAATAAAATGACCTAAATATATAGCTCTACTTTTTTTTTTTTAAGGGAAATTTAAGCTTTTAATTTTTGTTTGACGTTGGTCCTAATTCTGTTTCTACTGGGAGTGCGAGTAGCTATGCTTTCAGGGTTCTGAAGAAAGAATTTTTTTTTTTCTTTGTGGTCATTTCTCATCCTATACGTGGCACGTGGCACTGTTCCCAGCCAGGCTGGTTAGGTTCTCCTACATGACGGGTATATATGTGAGCGACAGAGAAACTGGAGAAGGTGGTAAGCAAAGAACTCCTCCAAGAAAAAGGTGAAGACAGATTGTTACTTGTTCTCATCATTGCTTTTATACTTTAGAGGAAAGAGCATTTGAAATGTGAACTTGTCCCAGTCTGCTTTGGGGCAGTAACTGGAGCATAAAATGTTGAAAATCAATTATGTATTTAGGGAGATGAAACAGGCTGACATATTGAAGGCGTACGTACTGTATTCTGTTTGGTGGACAAAGCGGGGCAGCTATGCCATATCGCTGCAGTAACATTGTGTCCCAAGGGGGTGAGGCACGGAGGATAACACAGTCTGATGTACCCAAACTTCACCGAACGCGAGACCATTTATGATGTACTTGCCATTTGTCCTGGGAAAAAGTCCTATCTTAAAAGTTGGCTCTGCTCTTTTGCTGGTTGGATGATAAGTAAGGAATCTGATTTAAAATAAAATACATTCTTGGCCCTGGTTTATAGCCGTGTGGCCAATCTGCAATGCATTATACAGTCTCTGTGCCAGCTAGGTGGGAAGATCCTGAGGGAGAGGTTAGAGAGGGTTTTAGATTTCTTCTGTAACCCGCTGTGCCTGACACCGTGCTGACAGGCCATGCGAACTGTATCGATTTGGGTGTTGCCTTATATCCGCTGGGTTGGAGAGGCCCTGGAGGACTGGGTTGTGTCGAGTCTGAGGCCCCAAGGCTGGTGAATAGCTGTATTAGTCTGCTAAGGCGTCCATAGCAAAGTACCACAGACTGGGGGGCCTAAGCAGCAGAAGTGTGCTGTCTCCCAGTTCCAGCGGCTGGAAGTCCCAGAACAAGTTGTTGAGGGAAGGATGTGTTCTCGGCCTCCTTCCTTGGCTTGTAGATGACTGACTTCTCCCTTGTCACATCACCTTTCCTCTGGCCACATCTGTCCCTGTGTTCAAATTCCCCGTTTTAAAAAATTATTATTATTTTTTTTACTGATTTCAGAGAAGAAGGGAGAGGGAGAGAGGGATAGAAACATCAATGATGAGAGAGAGTCATTGATCGGCTGCCTCCTGTTCACCCCGAACTGGGGATTGAGCCCACAACCCAGCCATGGGCTCTGACTGAGAATCGAGCAGTGACCTCCTGGTTCATATAGGTCAATGCTCAACCACTGAGCCACATTGGCCGGGCAAATTTTCCCTTTTTATAAGGATACCAGTCATACTGTGTTAGGGCCCACCCTGATGACCTCATTTTAACATGATTCCTCTGTTTAAAGACCCTATCTCCAAATAAAATCGCATCCTGAGGTCCTGGGAGATAGGATTTCAACATGAACTTGGTGGGTCGGGGGAGCGCACACAATTCAGCCCTTAACAGCAGCAGATCCGGGGTTACCCTCTCTCCTCAGTCTCCTGATGCAGTAACTGTCCCAGCCCTGTTGAGTATTTGCTGTTTGGTTTGTATGCAGCTTGGACAGGGGGGCCAAGTTCCTGCTCACAACAGAAGCCGCCATGCTCCCCAGGCCTGCCATGCTGGTCGGTGGACTGAAGCCATTTCTCTGGGGAGAGTTTTGCCCCAGGCTGTTTTTCCAGGTTTAAAAACATTTATCTTCTCGCGCTTTGATCCCTGGAGTATAAAAATACTTGCTGTTTGATGTACACATTGGTTTTAAAGAGATGTAAACTGTGCACTTTGCCTATGATCTTCTCCCTGTTAGCCTTTTTGGAGTCCTTTTTTTTTTGTCCTAGCAGGGGAAAATGATCCCCAGAGTTTGAGGGTTTAAATATAGGACACACAGCCACCTGGGTAGCTGGTCGGTCTCTTCATTATCTGGCAGCAGTGGAAATCAAGGCACCAGGTAGTTCTCCCACTCAGCAAGTGTGGGTTGGTACTCAGAAGGTAATTATTTAAAGGATAAAACATATTGCTATATGTTGGATTTTGAATTTTCAGTAATATTTAAAGGGATCTTTCCTGCCCCAAAATCATCAGTTTGTTTAAGAAATTTCCAAGTGTAGTGCAGTTTCCTCTGAGAGAGAACCAGGTGCGGTTTGTCTGACTCAAGGTTGTAAACTCAGAGGGGAGGGTCCTGTACATGTTTGGAAAGAAATACTGACAGTGGTTCTGGGTTGGAAGACTGCAAACATATACTGGTCATACCTTTGGGTTGTGTGTGTTTCTCAGGTTAAATGCAGTTTTCAAAATTGCTTGTATTTTACATATAGAAATATACAATTTAATGAAGGACAGGTACCATAGAAAGAGATCAACATTTCTTGTCATGGTTGCCCGGCATCCCACAGTTCACAGGTAGCCATTTATACAGAGCTTGGCAGGAAGCCTCCCATTCTGTATATTTGTTGAGAGAAAAGAGAGAACGAGGTGTGTGTGTGGAGCATTTCATAGTGAAGGAAGGACAGCCCGACTGCTGGAGGCAGGTATAACAGTCCATCCCACCGTCCTCACAATGTATTTGCTACAGATGCATTCCCACGAGGCCCAGGTTGAGAAGAAAGCCCACTGTTGGCGCTGCACAGCTGTTAAGATAATTAATGTTGTTTTTTCCTAAACTATTATGGGAAATGCAGTACATAGTTGGCTTTTGAGCACATGAACTTATAGTGCATTTGGGGTCTTTGCGATCATTAACGACTTAATTCTAGCAAATAGCAGCAGGCCAAATTGTGTTGGTGCTAGTACTTCATTTAAAAAAAATTGTGCTAAAAGATACATAGCAAATAAAAATGTTTATTATTATAAAAATGTATCTGAAGCCCTAACCGGTTTGGCTCAGTGGATAGAGCGTCAGCCTGCGGACTCAAGGGTCCCAGGTTCGATTCCGGTCAAGGGCATGTACCTTGGTTGCAGGCACATCCCCAGTAGGAGGTGTGCAAGAGGCAGCTGATCGATGTTTCTCTCTCATCACTGTTTCTAACTCTCTATCCCTCTCCCTTCCTCTCTGTAAAAAATCAATAAAATATATTAAAAAAATAAAAATTTGTTTAAAAAAATGTATCTGAAACTTCTATGTTATTAACCAATTCACCCCAGTACATTTAATTAAAAAAGAGAAACAACAGGCATGTCATGAACTCAAACATTAAAAAAATAAAATATACATAACCAAATTTACATTTTAACCATTTTTTAAAAATCCTTACCTGAGGATATAGTTCTGTTGATTTTTAGAGGGAGAGGGAGAGAAAGAGAAACATTGATGTGAGAGAGAGAAACATTGATTGGTTACCTCCCCCTGTATGCACCCCCACTGTGGGGATTGAACCCACAATCCCGGCATGTGCCCTGACTTGGAATTAACCAGCAACCTTTCGGTGCGTGGGACGACACACACCGGCCAGAGCCATTTTAACCATTTTTAAGTGACTAATTCAATGGCATTAAGTACATTTAAATTATTGCACAGTCATCACCATCATCCATCTATCTGCACACCTTCTTCATCATCCCCAAGAGAGACTCTGTACCATTAAACACTGACTCCCCTCCCCCTCTTCCCCTGCCCTTCTAACCTCTGTTCTACATTCTATCTCTATGACTTTGCCTCTTCTAGGTACCTCATGTAAGTGAAATCTGTAATATTTGTCCTTTGTGCCCAGTGGGTCTAGTAATTCTCAAGTTGTATTTGAATAGCTTTTGCCATATGCCATTTTCTTTTTGATCATAACAAATTTCAGTACATCATGTTAGAGTGTTGAAGTTCTAGGACAGAAGCTCCAAATGCATGTGCCTTTAGGGACCAGAAAGTCGTAACATCTAATATTTATAGAGCAGTTGCTGTGCATCAGGCCCAGGTCTAAGCACAGTTCCCCTCCCACAAGCCCTATGAGGTAAATGCTATTACTACCCCAGCTTTACAGATGGGAAACTGAGAGGTGAATTACTTGCCAAAGACAATAACATGACTAGTATGTGGCAGAGCAGAGATGCTAGCCTGCTCCAGAGCCTGAGCCTGAGCAGCTCCTTGATTATGTGCAGGAGGAGTGGGCAAAGGAACATGGTCAGAGCAGCCCACTGAGCCCCAGGGTCGGGTTTAAATAAGGGAGCACTGGAGGTAAACGTGCCACTCAGCTACTGTAGGTTGCTGCTGAGTGGGAATGCGGGCTCAATACCGCTGGCACTTCCACATTTCCAAGAGAAGTTAGAGCTCCTTATTTATGTATGACCTGTCAATTTCTAAGTGCTGGCAACCTAACTCCATCACAAACACCCATCCTGTGAGCTGCTAGTTGGAGACCTTTGCTCTGGAGGTTTCAAGATAACCATTCACGTATCCAGCCCGCTCCACAGTTTGTGGCCTGGGGACACTCTTCCCTTGCATTGTTTGGACCCAGAGGCAGGGCCTTGCAGATCTTTGCTTCCCCAGCTGCAACTTCCATCTAGCAGTTTTGTGTAACCGTGTACTGAGTGTGTGCTGAGCGTGCTGGGCAGGCGAGTCTTTCCAGCACTCCTGCTTTCTTCCACCTGTTGCCAAGAGTTCACTGAGAGCCAATTTGAAACAAAACAAAGCCAGTCGATTTTGAGAGGCTTATACCCTTTCATGTAGAGCTTCATAATTTATTGTTTCATTTTGGGCTCCTTTGATTTAACAATGCTGATTAAAATAGGACTTAAAGTGTGTGTGTTTTTTTTCCTTTCGAAAATCCCACAAAGAAATGCAAATATATGCTCTGTATAACACACACAGACCTGAATCTCTGTGTTTTAATAATGGCTGCTGGCATTTATGACAAGCTTACAGCATGCTGGCCACTGTGCTAAGGATTTTACACACCTTACTTCTTTTAATTCATATTCAATCAATTAAGAATATGTGGATTTAGATTGAATTTTAGAATTGGAAGAGCTTGAACACGTCATCCAATTTGCTGCCTTTGCTTATGAAGCTGGTCAGGGACAATGAATTTAAGAGACTAGTCCAAGGTCATACATCTGTTTTATGGTACAGCCAGAGCCCTTTGGACACACTAATCTGTTGAGCAGTATAGACAAAACCCTCTTGCATAGACACATCTGTTGTGTGGTGTAGCCATTGTCTCCTTTTTTTCTGGCTTCCTGTCTAAGAGTCTTTTTCCAGACACCATAGTGCTTCTACTTTTATCTTTCTGTCATCTGTGGGAAAACAGGACTTGTTAAGTTAACATGTAGTAATGTGTTCTCACTCATGTACCGCGTCTGACCGGTGGATCATTTCCAGGTACTGGAAATGGTTTGGTAGTACTGATGTGGTTTTGGGCCGTCTGCTGTGCTTCGTGAGATGCCTGGAGTCTGAAGTTACCAGAGGCTAAGGAAAGAGACTCAAGTTCTTACCCATTAGAACAGGACCCTAAATGAAATGATCTGATCATCTTACAGATAATACTGTCCCTGAGGGTGTTAGGAGAAAGTTTGACAGGTCGTTTATATATTGAGTGATGTGGTGGTCATCACATTTGTTTAGTATTTGACCCCTTGCCCACACTTCTGTAGGTGTCAGTGGTTCAAATCCATGTTTGAAGCTGGAGGGCAGGGTTTGGACCCTTTTCTCATTCAACTGAAAATTATTAAGGCTTTCCTTTTTACAAGTTATTTTCCCAAGGACAAAAGTAACCTATGCTTCTGGTTCAAAAATTTTTCAAAATACATGAAAATGTAATTTTGCCATTCAGAAATTTACTGCAGATGTTTAAAATAAAATAGTAGATTTAATTTTATTTAAATTGAACAGAGTACAACTGAACTTAAAACAGAAGGAATTGCTGAACTTAAGATATGTGGCTTTTTTTTTTTCAAATTTAATGTCTCCCACACACACTCAAAAAAGATGGCTCTAAAGTTTAAAAAAAGGTATATGGAAAATACTGACAAGCCAGCCCAAGAATCCAGCTTATTGTGATTTCAGAGTTCCTGTCTTTTCTACTTTACCATATTGTCCACATGCAAGAGAAGGATAAACAATAGAGTGGGGTATAATTAAAGGCTAGAGTGTGTGATACAGACCATCAAGTCACATTTGGAAGACTGGTGAGGGGACTTGTAAACTCCAATTAATAAAATTTAAAACTGAAGATAGCTGAAAATTTTCCCTAGGGAAATTAATAGATCAACATCTTTTCATCATTTCAAAATTGTACCAGAAAAGAATTCTACTTAAAAATAGGTTTAAAAACCCTGGATATGCTACATTATTTTACTTGTTTTACAACAGCCTTTGGAGGTAGTCTTACTCTGATCATTGAGGACTTGAAGGCCAATCCATGTTTCTCACATCGATTCTCCCTCCCTCCCTCCCTCCCTCCCTCCCCCCCCCCCCTCCTTCCTTCCTCCCTCCTCTCCTTCCTTCCTCCCTCCCTAGAAGAAGAAGAAAAAGACTTGAAGGCAGTGGAGGGGAAGTGCTGTCACGCCCTGGAGGTGGCACTACTTGTCAGGGGAGTGGCCAGAATGCCACTCTTTCTCCCTCGGTGCTCTCAGTGGTCTGTTATCAGGAAGGAGTGGGAGATAATGCACAGGCACAGCTGTCACCCAGCAATCTTGTCATCCCCAGCACAATCGCAGTGTGGGCATTAAGCAGAAATGCCCTGTGTCCAGAATAATTCGTTCATGTGTCTTATATGCACCTTTCTCCTCAGTGTGTGCCCGGGGTCTCTTCTTTTATCTGGAGGCCACTGGAACTGTGAACAGGGATGTGTGTCCGGGTTCTGCCCATAAGAAATGACAGCCTGGAAATGAAAAGTGGAGGCAGGCTGCAGAGTCGGTAGGCTTGACTGTGCCAGGACACATGCTGTGCAGCCTGGCAGGCCTTCCTAAGACCCCAGGCGGCACGGTGACTGGGTCGTGATCATCCCAGATGAGGTCTTATTTAATTTTCAAATATTTATCTGGCACATACCATGTCCTGGGCCTCAGGCATATTTCTTACAGAATAGGCGTAGTACATGGATTCATATGCAGATAAATGGTCATATAATATGGGGTACATCATAGAAAAGAATGGGGTACAGTGAGAGCCCAGGGGAAACAGAGTTCTGCTCTGGAGTGAACGGAAGCTGGCAGGGTCTTGAGGAGTGAATCGGAGTTGTCTGGGTGGAGTAAAGGACATTCCAGGTAGAGAGATATCATTGTATGCTAATAAGATAGCTGGAATCTGGGTAGTAAATGTTAGGGACAGATTTACTCTAAATGGCTCACTGGGGACTTTTAAAAGTCATCATAGAAATCCTCAAAAACATTCGAGTTGTGAGGCACATATGACCCACCAGCTTCACAAATACTAAGTTTGACAATATTGTTTTACTGGCCCTGCGTTGTTTTTTACTACTATAGAGTTCGGTTTGCATCTCTAATTGATAAGGGAAGATGCCCACCCCCTTCATGCCATTATCACACAATAAAATGAGGATAATTTTCTAATACCCATCCGATATCAGTCATTATGCAGGTAGCCCCTATTACAGCGGTTCTCAACCTGTGGGTCGCGACCCCTTTTGGGGTCGAACGACCCTTTCACAGGGGTCACCTAAGACCATCGGGAAACATATATAATTACATATTGTTTTTGTGATTAATCACTATGCTTTAATTATGTTCAATTTGTAACAATGAAATTGGGGGTCACCACAACATGAGGAACTGTATTAAAGGGTCGCGGCATTAGGAAGGTTGAGGACCACTGCCCTATTAACACAGGTTTTGCTTAAAGCGAACAGTTTCATTATCTAAAAGATTCACTTATTTAGCATTCCCAATGTTTCAGGAATGTTAGGTAAGTGGGGCATCACTCTATTATTTTTATTCCTTTCTTTAGAAATGGTTTATAGTTTCTCTGGTCTTATTTCTGATCATTTAGGTCAGACTCCCCCTGAGGGAGGGCTGTGCCTTAGGACTTTTTATATTACTTATTTGTCCGATAGCAAGGCCATTTCTGGGGTTCGGAAAACACTCACCTCTGAAGACTAGTTATACGTGGCGTAGGGGACTCTGAGCGGTTCCTTTGGTTTTGCTTCAGTTTTTAGCCGTCAGTGTTTTACCTGTGGCCTTTGAAAGCTCTTTCCTCGCAGGCCTTCTTGGCTCGTGTCTGCACTCAGTCAGGTGCCAGGCTTGTTGCAGTCCCCACAGGCTCAGCTTGACCCTGCAGGGATCAGCCTCCCTTCTGGAGCTTCCTCAACCACTCCATCCTTCTTTGGTTTCCTGTCCCCTCTCCATTCCTCCCACCCAGCACTCTAGCCCTTAATCATATGCTAATCTGTATTGCTGGTGTTCCTTTGGCATGGAGGCAGTGTGAAGCCATAGAAGGGATGGGAGCTTGGAAACTAGTGTAATCTCAAATCCTGAGCCTGTTTCCTCCTTTTAAAAATAATTGTGGTAAAAGAAACACATGCCATGAGATCTGCCCTCTTCACAAAATTTTAAGAGTACAGAATTATTAACTGTAAGCATAATGTTGTGTCTTGATAAGTAATAGCATGATTTCTAGCCATTGATCAACCTTTCCCACTCGCCCCCTCCCCTCAACCCCTGGCAGCTGCCGTTCTACTCTCTGCTTCTATGAGTTTGACTGCCTTCGATATCTCATCTGAGTTGGGATTATCTAGTATTTGACCTTCACGATCCATCTGTGTTGTAGCATGGGATAGGGTTTCCTTCCTTATAAAAGAATAATATCCCATTGTATTTGTATACGACATATTCTTTACCCATTCACCTGCCAATGGACAGTTAGGTTGCGTCTACATCTTGGCTACTATGAATGGTGCTGCAGTGAGCATGGGTGTGCTAATATCTCTTTGGGATCCTGATTGCAGTTCTTTCGGGTAAATACCCAGAAGTGGGATTGCTGACTCATATGCATAATTTTTCTTTTCTTTATTTAGGTTTGTAATAGGCAACGTGTGTTCCATGTAACGCACGGCATACAGACTGGGTCTCCTTCTGTCTGGAGTCACAGGGCAGCCCCTCTTGTGCATGTGTATTTGCTGTGTTTGGTCATAGGTAGCTAGTGCCTCCTTCTTCACGAAGGCCTTACTGTCATTGACCATGTTCAGTAACTTTGAGAATTATTTTAAAGAGATGTCCTCATTTTCCAAGGAAAGAAAAACAAACTTTTATTCACTGGTCACTCAGAGCAGCTGTGTCATTGAGGAAGTGTTGACACTGCTTTTGGTTTTTAAATGACTGGTGTTATTCCTTCCCAGGACTGAAAAAGATTGCAAGGTTGGGTTTTTCAGGATTGTTCAGATCAAAAAGCAAAGATACAAAGCCAAGGGGGGGAAAGTCTTTCTGTAAAATAGTGGTAGAAAGTAGAAAAGGCTAGAATTCTGTAGAAAATGATGGGTACTACAAAAATGTGCTTTGACCAGAAAATGAAGGTTTCTGCTTTGCATGTTATTTTGAAGTGGCAGACAGTGTCGCCAGCTAGTTTTTAATGTCTGATTTTTAAGGATCTTGATAAAAATGTACATATAAATCTAGCTTTGTTAACAGGGCTTTAGAAGATGACTTGATTTCCTTGGGGAGGAGTATCTATATGGTTATTTTCATATTTGTAGTTCAGGAGTCATAGGTGTTAGCTTGGAAATGGTTTATAAGAATCCTTGTGATTCCCCTCCACCCAGGGAAGACACAGTTGTAGTCATTTCTCTGATAGTCCTCAGGTTTTACCTTAGAGCCTGTGAATGAGGGTGCCATGGCTTCAGCGTACCCTGTCAATATGGGGTGTTGTCCTTAGGGAGAAGATATATCCTATTTTCTCTTGCTTTGTCAATGTTTTGTTGCTGGAGTTTAAATTTTCGATAGGGTAGGATCCAGATCTTGTAACTTACTTGTTCTGGCCAGGGGACCCTCGGCTTCTTGTGATCTGAGTCATTTCCTAGTGAGGCCCAATTTGGACCTGGAACTCCCTGCCCAGGGGTGGGGAACATGTGGTAGGGGCAGCAGACCTGGTATTTGCGGCTGGGAGGAAATCCAGTGTGCCAGGAGGAAAGAGCGGGGGTTTAGTGCTAGTGCACTGGCACATGGGGCTCTGGGGTGACCCAGGGCATCGGAGTGGTCTGGCATGGGCACCTATGTGCCCTGACCTTTGGTGGCCATGTGGGTGCAGGGTAGACCTCCAGTCCCCTGCAGGATTGCCAAGAGAAGGCAGCACCTCAGCCCACAGGGACTTGCAGGTTATCAAGAGAGGGACTCAGGCACAGTTATCATAACTGAGTAAGAGGGTGAGTTAGCCTGTGGAATGCAGGAGAAAGAAATCAAGTTATTAGACAGAAGGTCAGGGCCTGTTAAGCAACCAGAGCAACTTGGCCTGAGTTGTTAAGTCTCTCTTATAGAATTTCTCGCTGGCTCGAGCCAGTGAGGGGAAGGTGGAAGGTGGGGGCAAGGGTCAAGAGGCTTCAGCTGTAGGAGAGGAAGGGCTGCAGAAGCAGAACACAGCAGGCCAGGCAGTCCTGAACTAACTTTAGAGAGCTTTCCAGCGCCCGAGTGGGTCACTGCACCTGTTTGTACATGACTGGATCTTGGAGTGTAAGTGGCATAGTCACCAATGACCTTAAAACAAGACAGAATTTCCTTTGGGAATCAGGAAATAGATTTCGTTTTTAGTTCAGTTTAGATTTTAAAAATCCAAGTATAAATCATAACCTCATATTATAGAACCACGAATTAAATTCATTAAAGTACAGTCTTTACTAAACCCAAAGCAAATCAAAACTTTTGCATGCTATTACTTATCAAGACATAAATATGAAGTTACCCAGTATCATTTCTGAAGGATTGAAGTTATTTGAGGTTAGGTTGCTTTAGATCAAGGAAAAACTCATCCTAAACTTTGAGATTCAGATAGGCACACACAGAATTTATTCTTTGGTTCTATAACCCATAGAGATTAGATTTTAAGATAAACAGAAGCTTGCCCTATTAATCACAGTATCTAACATTTAAACCGTTTTTTTAGAAGTGGGTCTCTCATTTTTAAATTTTATTGATATATTTTGAGAGAGAGAGAAAGAAATATCGATTTGTTATTCCACTTATTTATGCATTCGTTAATGATTCTTGTATTTGCCCTGCCTGGGGATCGAACCTCTGCAACCTTGGTGTGTCAGGATGATGCTCTAACCACCTGAGCTACTGGGCCTGGGCTGAAACCTATTTAAAAATAATTTTTGAGTTTATTGGGGTGACATCCTATATAATAAAAGGGTAATATGCAAATTGACCAAACAGTGGAACGACCGGTTGCTATGATGTGCACTAACCACCAGGGGGAAGACGCTCAATGCAGGAGCTGCCCCCTGGTGGTCAGTGCACTCCCACAGGGGGAGCGCCACTCAGCCACAAGCTGGCCTGATGGCTGACAAGCACAGTGGCCTGCCTCCGCAGCAGTGCTAAGGATGTCCCCTGAGGGCTCCCTAACTGCAAAAGGGCGCAGGCTGGGCTGAGGGACACCCTCCCCCTCTCAGTGCACGAATGTCGTGCACCAGGCCTCTAGTTGGTTAATAAAATGATACAGTTTTTAGGGGTATAGTTCTATAATACATCATCTGCACGTTGTATTGTGTGTTCACCACCCCAAGTCAAGTCTCCTTCCATCACCATTTATCCCCCTTTACTCTCCACTTACTCCCTCCACCCCCCCTCTGGTAATCACCACACTGTTGTCTGTCTAAGGTTTTTTTCACACAGCCCCCTTATCCTCTCCCCTCTGACAGCTGTCAGTCTTTGTATCTATGAGTCTGTTTCTGTTTTGTTTGTTAGCTTATTTTGTTCATTAGATCCCACATATACGTAAAATTATATGGTACTTATCTTTCTCTGACTGGCTTATTTCACTTAGCATTGTTGCAAAGGGTGAGATTTCCCGCCCCCCTTTTTTTGCGGCCAAGTTGTATTCCCTTGCGTAAACGTACCCCACCTTTTTTATCCACTCATCTACTGATGGGCACTTGCTGCTTCCATATCTTGGCTATTGTAAATAACGCTGCAAGAACACAGGGATGCGTATATTCTTTTGAATCAGTGTTTCGGGTTTCTTTGGATATATTCTCAGAAGTGGAATTGCTGGGTCATAAGGCAGTTCCATTTTTAATGTTTTGAGGTAATTCTATGCTGCTTTCCACAGTGGCTTTCCAATCTGCATTCCCACCAACAGTGCACATTGAGGGTTCTCCACATTCTCACCAACACTTGGCGTTTGTTTAAACCTTTTTTTTTTTGACTCCATAAGAAAGCAGGAAAACCAATACCTTTGGAGATTACAGAAATGCTCGGACTATTTTTAAAACACACTCATTTAAATGCCTCCCTCCCTAGGATCATCTGGCCTTAGGGCTTCTGGACAGATTGAACTGGCCCAGGGACAAGCCCATCAGTTGTGAGGTGCGGCGATGGGGGCGTGGTGTCCATACAAAGCTGCAGTCCCTCTGCTCAAGGAAGTTTCTAATCTGGTGAGGAGTTTTACTCACAAATCCCACAAGAAAGGGTGGATGAGAAGTGAGGAGTGGGTGAGGTTGGGAGTAGCTAGGTTCCAGATCAAAATGGCAGTGTTGAGGGTTCTGTGCCTCCTCTTGAAAGTCTGTCCCTGTGTTCAGGGCTACTTGAGACCACATGGAGATAGTGCATTGTAGTGCCCCCCCTCCCCCTTTTTTAGAACACTTGGGTCTTAGGGACTGAGGTTGGCCTTGTGGGCATATTCTCCCCATGGGTATAGTGGCTGGGGACCCAGTAAAAGTGAAATAACCTTTCTTCGTGCCTGGGGTAATCTCAGAGCCACTAATTGTACTGTTTCGAAATGCTTTGTTTTTGGTGTCCCTGGACACTTTTGGGGATTGAAAGGCTATTTAAACTCTAACAGCCTGTAATCTATGGTTTCGGATTTATAAATTGCCTCCCGTCAGTCATAGCTTCTCAGGGCTGTCATTGTGTCTTGATCTAGCACTTGCTCTCCACCCTCTTAATTTACGGTGACCTGGGAAACCAAATATTTCCCTCCTGCTAGAATTGTATCTAAAGGCGGAGTGAAATAGCTCTGGGGAGAGTCTGGGAAAGAGCTATTGGATGAAGCTTGCAAGAGATTGGGAAGTTCTCTTCTGAATGGTGCATGCATTCTGTCGCAGATTTTGGCAGCTGCAAAGACTAAATCTTGGTTCCCAGCTGTTTTCTGGATAGTTGAGGTTGCTAGCTTATGACTGCTTTCTTCTCTCTTTCCTCCACTGATAGGCAGATCTACTCTCCCACCCTTGCCAATTTTGGAATCGAAAGGAGAGGATGAAAGTTTTCTCAGGGAAAGTGAGAAGAAGGTGAATGAAAGAAAAAGCTGTGACTGAGGCAGGGGCTTCAATTATCTGTCAACCACTGTTCTTGAAACCTAAGATGTACCTGAGCCCTGTGGAAGATACGGGGAGGCGGAGGGGGTGATGATGGCGATCCTGCCTTCATGAAGCTTCATGTTCTGTTGGGAGAGAGAACTAATAGACCTGAAACCCTCAGTTGAAAGTGGTAGAGACTTTTTGCGTTGGGCTTGAGTTCAGAGAAAGTGACTTGAGTCAGGAACGTGGAGCCAGCAGTGTGGGGCTCCAAGTGGTAGGTGGCCGTGCAGTCCAGTATCCATGGGAGAGACCAGATACATTGGGAGGCCAAGGAGGACGGTGAGTTGATGAAACCCCAGTTAAGAAGTGGCAGCGGCGATGGAGAGATTTAGCAGGACATCTGGTAAGTCCATTTCAAAGGCAGAATTGATGAGGGTCCCAGACTGTGTATCGTGTCTGTGCGCTTGGTTAAAATGCAGACTCTTGGGCTTTTCTTTAGTTTGGGGTGGTGCCCAGGAATAGTCCAGGTCTTTCTGGTACAGGTGGCAAAGGATGAGTAAGGCAAAGCTGATTAATTCCCCCAGGAGAGACAGAAATCGGAAGGAGGCATCCAAGGTGGACAGCCTGGTTTTTGTCACTGTATTACAGAGCAAATAGAGAGCAGGTAACTAAGAATTACGGAACGTGGAAGCGAGAGCGAACGTAGCTCCTCAGCTGGAGATAGTGTTCCCGCAGGCAGTCCTCACCCTTCACCCAGGGACGCAGGCTCTCTTTCTTACCCGGTCATTGTCACATCAGAGAACATCATGATGCTAATAGAAATCACGTTCTGGTTCAGCCCTCCTATGAGCCAGCGGTTTTGTACCTAGGAGAGCTCTGTGCATTGGGCATTGTAACACCAGGCAGAAATCCTATAATGAGTGCGTGCTTTGTCACATTTGGTGAACAAGAAAATACGGATTGCCAGTAAAAGAACACACAGAAGCTGCTAGTGCTGTTATTAGACGAACTGAGAGAAATCATAGTGGTAAATAGCTTAGTAGTTTCTTCGCATGTGAAAGCCATCATGTTACATCACTTCTCACGTAGTAAACACTCGACAAAGGAATGTTCTTTACAGATGAGTTTTGATACCTCTTGCCAACTCCATGATAGGGGCCCGCCAGCGCTTACTTAGGTAGCGAACAAGCCAGTCTGTCCCCACTCCTGTCTTCTCCCTCAGCAGCGGGGGGGGGGGGGGGGGTGTGGGGTGCACCTCCAGGCCTCACTTTGCCCCAGAGATCTCACCAGCAGGTTGTTTCTTCAGTTTCTTCCAGCTCTTCTCTCAATCCATCTGTATGTCTCCCATCCTCCCAAGAGAAAAAGGAAACCCCCGAGGAATAGGTCAGGGGCTATGCATCAGAATCAGCGGGTCAGCCTTAAAAAGTACCAGCACCTGGGCCCCATGTCCAGAGATTCTGTTTCATCTCTTCTGGGCATCAGCATTCTTAAAGCTCCCCAGGAGATTCTGACGGGTGGCGAGGATCGAAGAAACACCTCAGATAGTTGACAGAGGTAACAGTACAGGGTACTAGCAGTACACCCGTCTCAAGGAAAGTAAAAGCCTCAGGATTTGACATGGACATTGATATTTTTAAATAATGCCTTTGGCCACTCATGCCTCAAGTGTGACCCAGATCCCCACAGAGTTCTCCTTCACGCTACCTTCCTTCTTTATTGGAGCCTGCTTCCTACAAGCACCAGCATTCCAATGAAACAAAAACGAGAGTGTTCTTTTATTTGCTCTAGGATTTCTGGGATATTGTTTTCCACCCTGTCTGCACAGTTGAGGGTGACGGGAGCCCCCTGACGAACTCGGAGATGCAGCAGGTTGTGGCGGAGTGCCTCCTGCACGCCGTCTAACCTCTCCAGGACTCGCTTTCTGGCGCAGCAGCATCCGTGCTGGGGAGCCCTGTCCACCGGAGGACAGACGGTCACAGGGAATCGGTCACATGCTGTGAACCATGAATGCCTAGTCTTTGTTTTGTGGTCTGAGGAGGCTCAGTGTTACATTTTTAGGAGGATACTTGAGAGAGAAAAAAATTTTACTTCTATTGGATAAACAACTTAGAAGTCTCTCTGTTCATCCTTGAAAGAGAGGGATGACCAGGAGGTAAACCCTAATAATTCTTCTCAAAAACATTTTAAGGTTGGTTTTTTTTTTCTTCTTGAGCCAATTGGAAATTAGATCTGAAAACAAAAAGCCCTTGAAGGTCTTCATTCAGTTAGTCTCTAAACTATTGTGTTTAGTTCCATAAAAATTCCTTCAGCAAGTGTATTTTGTCATCTTTTGCGTTTTACCTGAGACTGTTTTGTGGCCTAATTTGTCAAAACTTTCTTGGGCCCATGCTTTGGATTGTGTACTGAAAAGGCCTTGAACAGAGACATGTCAAAACCAAACGAGTAAAAAGTTCCATCTTTTTGCTAATTTAAAATAGATTCTGAAGGACAAAAAAAGGAAAACACAAGGCGCAGTTTCTCCCCTGCGTCCGGTCAGTGAGTGATGTAACTGTAGTTATAAGTAACTTCTCAAACACCACCCAGAGTTCCTCCGGTCCCCTTGACCTCCCTTTCTCCTTTCTGTAATTACCGAATACAGCCCTTAAAACCCATGTAGGACCAAACACAGAATGTAAGCTCTGTGATCTCATCCCCACAAAAACAGGCTGCAGGGACCATCCTTGCAGGAAGCCGCCTCGCCTTGGGACCTCTGCAAGCCCGTAATTTACAGTGGTGCCTTTGCGGTCTTAAAATCAGAAAGCACGCATCCCCTGCCCTACATGCGCTGCTGTAGGTGGAGAAGGGGCCAGAGAGAAAGGATGTGTGAACATGACCTGTGTCACTCGTCTGTGGGTCCTCTGGGCAGAGGGTCTGTCTGGCAGCGGCCATGTTGCGGCTGCGATGGATACCCTTTCCTAGTCTGCCCCTTGTGCTGGAACAAATGAGGAGCCCGCCTTCTCTGCTGAGGTGTGCTTTGTGGAAGGAGCTTGGCTGAGTGCTGGCGGCAGCTGGGAGACGGATGCTTCCCTCCCTGGCTGCCAGGGCCCTCAGCACAGCGGCAGGTGATCCTTTTTATCAGCATAGGAGGACACCTGGGATATCTGAGCTGCTATTCAGCAGGTGGTGCTGTCCTGCAGTGAAAGCTTCCATGCTGCCCGTGAGGTCAGCGAGCTGGCGAGGAAGGGGCCCGGGCGTGTGGAAGCCTGGGCAGCATGAGGAGATGAGGCCTCTCGGACGAAACTTCACACCTTGGACTCGGGGGACCACCTGGCTCGTGGCGGGGTCTCCTCTGCATCCTGCTTGAATGAGAGCTCCGCTGACTCTGAACTGGGGGGGTCGGGGGGGGGGACGGAACCCGTCCCAGGCATCACCTGGTCTCCTCCCAGAGCAAAGTCCTCCCAGAGCAAAGTGCCCCGCGTTCCTTCTCATCTTTGAAACCCTGGTGGGTAAGGGGGTGTGGCATCGGGAGCTCCTCATTAAACAGACTTAAAAGGGAGGAAAGGCCCCAGCCAGCCTCTGCATGCCAGAAACCTATTAGTGCTCAGGTGCCCTGCTAAGGGGGTTTGGTTGGCCCAAACCTGACCGCCCACGTTTTTGTCCTTTTTTGGCAACAGAGCCCAGCCGCGGACTTGGGTGAGGGCTGGGTTGTCCGTGTGTCTGAGCATGGACAGCCCCCTTGCAAAGGGACTTTTCCCAGGGTTGGTGTGGCAGTATGTTTCCCAGGGAAAGACTGAGTCAGTCATGGGAAACCTCTGGTTGGAATTCTTTAGTCAACACACACGATGGGGCATCCGCCTCTCCCTGGGATCAGAGCAGGAGGAAGGTGTAGGGGACGGCAGGTGAGACCAGCGCTTGAGAAACGGGTAGGAGGGGAGGTCAAGGCAGAAGGAAGCAAACGCTGGAACAAAGGCCCCAGCCAGGTGCTCTGAGTGCAGGGGAAGGACTGGTGACACCTGAGCTGAGTGTGGGGGAGGGTTATCTCCAGGGTGGGAGGGAGGTGTTCAGGATGAGGGGAAGGGGAGAGCTAAAGCGTGAAATTGGGGGGTGGGAGGCGGTGTTCAGAAGTGGTGAGTGTAGAGAGCTGGGACCTGTGAGGAGGGAGGCAGGAGGAATGGGAAGGAGTCATTCTGGAGAACCTCAGAAACCCGAGTGTCAGAGGGCTTCTTGGCTCCTTATCTTAAACCTGAAACATCTCATTGTGTGCTGGGCTGTGAACCCACCGGCACCCCTTAAGGAGAAAAACCTGAGATGGTGGCGGAGGTGAGTGGGACCCTTCGGTGCCTGGCTCCAGGCCAGGGGCTTTCAGTGAAGGCCCCAGGCCACCTTGAACAGAAGGTTTCAGGAGTTTTCTCGGGTTTGCCGGCCCGTCACCCTGCTCTTCCCTTGGTGAGCAGTCCGTGGATAAGCTGCTGTCTCTCCTCCCCACCGCGGCTTCGTGGGGACTGTCAGGAGGATGTAGCTGGTGTTGCACACTCTGCCGTGTGTCTCAGTGTGAGTGTGCTGACAGGCTTTCTGTTTCCCAGTTTCCCAGCTCTCTGTGGCCGGCTTGTCCGGAGCAACTTGGCCGGTGCCCCAAGGAGACAGCGCCTCTCTGTTGCGAGCCAGCGGAGCCTGGGGTGAGGCGAGGTGAGGGGCCTGTACCGACAGACCAGCCTTTCCCAGGTACGCTATTTTCTGAAAACTTTGAGGGCTTTGAGGGTAAACCTGGTTTTTATTCATACGAATTGAAGGATAATTTAAACACTGTCTGAGTTACTATGTTAAAGTCCTCTTGATAATATGGATGCTTCAGTCCATTCTTTTAAGACCTTTCTAGTTGTACTTAGCTGTGCCCACTTCAGGGCTTTTTGGTCTCTGTATAGTGTCTAGCACAGTACTTTCCCACTGAAAACATTTCATGGGTGTCGAGTGAATGATTTACTATCTTTGGCCTACAGTTGGCATACATAGAAGCACAACTGATCAACGCTGTTCAGATTTTTAATACAATGGGGCCTTGACTTAGGAGTGTCCTGACTAATGAGTTTTTTGAGATACCAGCTGTCTCTCGGCCGATTTTTTGCATTGAGTTGATAGAGTAATTTGAGTTAACGAGCTCCTTAACGAGCTCGGTCTCGGAACGAATTAAACTCGTAAATCAAGGCCCCACTGTACCGTCAGACTGGCTGTACATTTTTTATCGTTATCATGCTCCCGTTCCCCCTTCCCCGTGAGGAACTCTGTGAAGTTTAATTACGAGCCCCTCTTTGGCTACCTGGACACAAACAAGGGGACATTGACAACCTGCCTTACCTCCCTGCGCTTCCCCGTGGCTTTTCAGGGTCACACCAGTTACAACGGGCACAGGCTCTGCCTCCCGCCTGTTTTGCAGGCCGTCCTGTAACTCATTCCGAGCTGTGTGGTCCCCTTCCCCCAGGTTTCAGGGAGGATTTCTGTTTGTGTGGCGTTAGGAACGCCAGGGCAGTTGCTGGCCTTCTGGCCTGTGGTTTTCCTGTACTGCAGCCTGACCTGTATGTTGCGAAACAGAAGTGCCTACTTCAAGGGATCTGGTCAGACTGGAGGTTCCTGGTGGGTCATTTTTGTTGTATTCATCTTTTATTTGCATTCCCTGTCTCCAATGTGTAGCATGTAGTGGGGTTCAAATATTTCCTCCTTCCTCTAAGCCAGTGGTTCTCAACCTTGGCTGCACATTAGAATCACCTGGGAATCTTTTTAAAATCCTGATTTCTGGGCCTCATCCTCCGGAAATTCTGTTTCTTTGTTATGGGGTGGGGCCACAACATTAGTAACAAAGAAACAGAATTTCCGGAGGATGAGGCCCAGAAATCAGGATTTTAAAAAGATTCCCAGGTGATTCTAATGTGAAGCCAAGGTTGAGAACCACTCGGCCTAAGCAGAGAGAGAATTGGCTGAGAGCAGTCTCCAGCCCCATCTTAAGTGAGCACAGCTTGGAGGACCGTCCTCCTGTATGCGCAGCTGCTTGCAGTCCAGGCAGTGGGGTAGGAATCCGAGGACAGAATGGTTAATGCGGGGGAGGAGGGGGCGGCACTGAAAACCTCACCGGTCCTTTCTCTGTGCCTGTTGGAAGTGCTCCTCCACAGGAGGTGGGCGTCAAGGTTAAAGCTGCTTCCAAACCTCTGAATTCTTGAGACGCCCATGTGATACGCAGGTGCACTCTGCCACGTGTCTGGTGTGGCTTGCTAGCAGGATTTCCTATTCTGCACTCACCCCTCCTGCCATGCCCTGTTCATCCATGAAGAACAGAGCAGCCACATTGCTCCCCAAACTTTGGGGGTGGTCCTTCCAAAGGCAAAGCTTCTCCACAGGAGCCTGGCAAGGGCGTACATACCAGAATCTCCCCTGAAGCTTTAGAACTGGGGATACTGAGACGCGCCCAGGTGTGCCAAGTTGGAGTTTCAGGCGTGGAGAGGGAGTCCTTGCTGGGTAGGTTTGTTTCTTTTTAAAGCTCCTCAAAAGACGATGTGTGTAACTACTTGAAAAATATTTGTCTGTGGAATAGACTTAAAAACAAAAACCTCTTTCTTAGCCTGAGCAGATGTTTGGGGGGGAATTATTTTTGAACTCTCCTAACTAGTTTCACCAGTTTATACTGCCAACCCAAACATTCCCTTGTTGTGCCATAATTTGCATCGCAGAACCATTTTATAACTTTAATTTAAAATTGCCTGTGACAACACTTTCTACGGTTGTAAGTATACAAGGACATTGAAGAACAATTTACTATATTTAACAAGAGCTTAGGTTTATTTAGAAATCCAGGTGGGAGTCTGCTCTCATGGAATTTTACCAAAGTATGCATAGATTTGCATATTGAAGCCAAAGCCTTTTGACCTGTGGTAACACAGTTCTGAAAGTAACATTGAAATAGCAATTTAAGTGTATTGCCCTTAGAGATTTTTTTGGCCAGGACATTTATTTAGTAAGTTATACTTTTTTTTTTCCTTCTCCAGTTTTTTGGGTGGCAGAGAATTACCTAATTTTTCTTTTCTCCTTCTCTGGGACCAACTTTAAGTAGGTAGGAGCTTACTAGGAAAGATAACTTTAAATGGTTTTTGTGGTTTTTAACTAGGTCCCTTTCTATGAAAGAAAATCTTACAACCCATTCTTGGGTGAGGTTTTAATAATATGATGGGTTTAATGGGAAATGGGGAGTTTCTATTTTGAAATCACAGAATTTTGCCATTGAGGAGGCACCTTACAGAAGACCTATCATCTGGTTTCTAAGGCCGAACGTCATGGAAACTGCTCTTGTGAAGGTCACAGTTGGCCTCTGATAGGACTCTAACATGCCTTTCCTGCAGCGCTCCTCATTTGCAACTTTCTCCTCTGGGTTCCTGTGCACCATTCTTGACTGCTTTTCTTTTCCTTTCATTTCTTCCTAGGTCCTGCTGTGTCTGCCTTTACATATTCCCGTTGCCTGGGCTTTCATCCTTGGTGGTTTTCTTTAGTCTTCTCAGCCTCTTTGGGGGACCTCAGGGCTCCCATGACTTCAACTGCCACCCACATGTTAATGGCCCTCAAGTCTCTCTCTGATTCACCCTCATCTCAAGCAGTCTTTTAGGGATTTCTACTTGGATGACTCATATGTTCTCTTAACTTGTGATATCCAAACTGAATAATTTATCGTCTAATTATTGCCTGTCTCCTGACCTGTAACCCCCACCCCCTGCCCCCAATCCCCTCATCCCCATGCTTCTGTCTGCTTTCCCACTTGGGTCATTGGCACTATTCAAGCCAGAAGTGTGACTCATCCTTCACCCTCCCCCAGTCAGCCCCATATTTTAATTGGCGATTCAGGCCTATCATTTTAATGTCCCAAATAAGAGAGGGAAAGGCCATTCCACTGACATTTTATTATTATGGGCTTTAGAGGTTGTACTTGGGCCTATAGCAGCAGCTCTAACAACATGAGACAATTTTGACTATTTATGTAGTTTATATTTCATGCTAAGCATAGTCCCAGGTACTTCTCACGAGTTTATCTCTAATATTCACAATGATTCTGTGGTATATTATCTCTGTTATAAACGAGGAATCTAAGCTTCACAGAGATTAAGTTATAGCCCAGGATCGAAGGGCATGTAAAGCACAGTGGAGGATTTGGGGATTTTAAACCTATGGGCTGGTCTGCCTGACTCCAGAGCCTTCGCCATCAGGAACTGCGTTGTTTTAGACTGGTGAGTAGGTTGACTTTGTTGAGGGCAGGAGCTGAGTCTTATTCATATTGGTAGTGTGTCACTATACTTTTTTTCTCACATAGGAGGTGCTAACGACAAGACCCTTAATGGCAAAGCCACGATCCGTGTCTTCATCCGGGTTCCATCCCTGGCTCTATTAGCTGAGTGTTAGCTGTGCTGCTTGAGATTAGGGTGGTGGGATCATGCTGCCGTGTCCTCAGAGGGGTTTTTATGAGAATCAGAAGGGATGGCATAAGGCAGTGGTCGGCAAACCGCGGCTCGCGAGCCACATGCAGCTCTTTGGCCCCTTGAGTGTGGCTCTTCCACAAAATACCACGTGCGGGTGCGTACTACAGTGCGATTGAAACTTCGTGGCCCATGTGCAGAAGTCGGTTTTCGGAAAGGAGATAGACGAAACAACTATACAAGACGAGTGTGGATGGGAGAGTTGGAAGGGGTCGACCTCAGTGAACGTACCTCAATCAGATTGAGGACGTTTTTAGCAAAGGCCAGCTTAGGAGTACCCTAATTAAGTTAATAACAATGTATCTACCTATATAGTTTAAAAAATTTGGCTCTCAAAAGAAATTTCAATCGTTGTACTGTTGATATTTGGCTCTGTTGACTAATGAGTTTGCCGACCACTGGCATAAGGGAAAGTGCTTTAAAATTCAGGGATATCTTTGGGAAGTTCTTTTTCGTTGTGGACGTCAGTCATTGGCCCACTCAGGTGCGCCTCTCTGAAAGGTGGCCCAGAGGATTCGTGTTTTGTTTTCTCATAGGTCTCTCCTTGTGTCCCATCCTGAGAAGAAAACGCTGTTTGCTTTCCTTCATAGCTCTCCCCTTCCATCATATTGTGGTAACAAAGTTTGTCTGAGGAGAGGGTCCCCTTTAATGAATACATAAAACCAATTTGTCATTGTGGAATTTAGAAATCATTTAACCATTCTGCATCTATATTTTTATTTTATTTAATTTTTAACAGAATTGCCCTGTAACATTTGGGGTAATGTGTATTTTATAGGGTTGTTTTAACTGCAAAGTGACGGAGATAATGATGATGGCAGGTCCTTGGTGAGGAGTGGCTTTTACTGCCCACATTTAGTTATCACAGGCCTACATTTTCAGATCTGAAAGGCTTAAGCCAGCCTCTGAAGACAGGATTCAGGAAGAACTCCTGTGTGATGCAAAGGAAGGGAGGAGGGTCTGAAGCAGGAGCGGCATCGTCATCAGCTGGGACTTGTGAGAAATAGAAAGTCACACATAAAGTCTCCATACCACACCTGAAACTCAGAGACTCTTAAAAAGCCCCACAGATGACTCTGATGCACTGTATCTGGGCTGACGTTAGAGAAACCAGGCTGTGGGCTTTGGAGCAGTCCCGTGGGATAGTGAGGGCCTCCCCAGGATGGTGGGAGGGGGTGGAGAGGAGATGGATTTGGTGGGACTTAGTAACCCGATTGACATTTATCAGACAAGGACGGAGGCCGTGAGGATATAGAGGCCTTGAGTCTGGTGGGGCACAGGCTGGTGAGTGGGTTTTGGAGGTTGGGGGACGAGGAAGATGAGCTGAGTTTTGGATGTTGAGTTTGTGTTGCAGGGGTTGATGCCAGCAAGCCGGGAATAAGTGCTGTCACGTAGCACAGGTGAAACAATGGGGAAGCAGATCTTTGAGCGGCCTCATAGAGCTGGCAGTTGAAAACATGGTGTTAAGATCTTTTTTTGTTTTGTTTGTTTGTTTTTTCAAGGAAAGTGGTAGAGAGAAGAGAATTGGTTTGGAATTGGGTATTTGAGCTTATGGCATCCAGTTTCTCTTTCAGAAGGCTAGGAATAAATGTTAGGAATACACGGTGATACAGTTTTAAATAAAACCAAATGACTGCAATAACGTTGGAGTTTTGTCATAATGCTGTCCATAGGCCCCATGCTGGCGCAGTAGAAACTGGTCTTACGCATCATTTCATCTTGGGAGCCACGGTCTGTGTGCCCAGGTTGGAGTTCTAGTGTCTTTCTCCAAGAGAGGAAGTGGAGTGCAGTGGTCAGGGTGCAGGTGGCCAGGGCAGGCTGCTGGGTTTCTCTAAGTCTCAATTTCTTGACCTCTGTCAGTGAGGACAACTATAGTTCCTACCCCCTTCTTGTTGTGAGGACTAAACAAGCTACTTCGTAGGGAAAAACTTGGCAGTGCCTGCCACAGGGTCGTTTGTCTCCACCTCTGTTGGTACTTCCGTGGTGGTTTGTTGGGCTGGTGGGGTAAATTTAGGCCTTCGATTTGTAGCAGATTTACAGTATTGAGAGGAGGTAATTTTCAGAAGTCATAATATAACTCTGAGTTGGAGATGCAATGTCTTTGTGGTTTTCAGTGAATTATCAGTCCATTGCAGTATGGGCTTCATTCGGTTTGTGAGAAGGCAGAAAGGAGTTGGCTTGGGAAGTTTGAGTGCATAAAAACAAGGACCAGATCTTTGAAAACTTTTATTTTATATCCAGCTTTGTTGCAAACTCACATATCCTGTTGTACTAGAAAGATGTTTCACTGAGACCATGAAAACAGTACATCTGTGCGACATCTTCATTAGACCTCGAACAACTTCACATCCATTGTTTCTGATTCAAAGGCATTCAAGAAACATGTGTTCCTGTTTTCCACTGGGTTTTAATTGGGTTTCCCCCCCTTTAAGCGGAGGCATTTGGACCACACACTCATATTTAGGAAGTAACTTGGTAACTGTGCTACATGTATGTGTACTAGGACCCTTCTCCGTTTGGAGACTGTAGCTTCCGAAACTCGCCACCCCACCACCCCACCCCCAACCTGGAAGAAAAGTGGCCTGTGTGCACTTGTCCGTGCACGTGAGGTTTCTGTGCCGTTTCACAATGCCCATGCTGTTCCTCAGGGCTGAGCCGTGTCTCATGCCGTCTGTGTGTGTTAAGAGAAGTGGTGACAGAGTCCATGATCAAAGGTTTCACTGCAGACTTACTAAGGACTTTAATTGAGCCTTTCACTGGGTTTTACAGAACAGACATCTGATGTTCATACATGGCCTGTCACATAACTTCTGGTGTAAAGCTTGAATGTCATAGGTTTGATTAAAATTCTATGGGACTACTAAAAAAAATAACATCTGTAACCCCAATACCTAGGAATTAGCCTGTAATTTAACATTTAGCAGAAGTGCTTTTTGCTGTTGGGCCGGGCTTGGGTGCCTTCAGGTGAGTACAGAGCGACCTTCCCGGCTTTTCTAGAACCACACAAGGCTCACGTCTTTCTGGGAAGTTTGGCTGCTGCCACAGCTGAGACAATGAGCCAGACTTAGGTCATTTTATGAGTCTAGAAAAAGTCTTATGCTCTTGCAGCTGTTGTTGTAGGCCCTAACCATGAAAACAAAACCCGTCTCGGTTACCCAGGATCCATGGGAAATTGGCAATGGCCCAATGTAAGTTCATGTATTTTGGACTCTGAATTATATTTATAAATCAGGGCATCCCCGGATTTAGGGCAGGCAGCTGGGAAATGGCCTGACTATACCGAGGCCGTGGGGGCGGGAGAGGCCAAGCCTTGGGTACCACCCTCGTTAGGAAAGTCCGATCCAAGTAATTGCTCGATCTTAAATATTTTTAAAATAGGTAAGGAGAGCATCCCAGAAAGCAGAAAAACCAACATAAAATATACCTGTCGCAAATATTTAACCTGGCTTTCCTGTTTTTATATATTGTCTCCCTGTAAATTTCCACAGGTCTTTCTCCTTCAAAACCAGGCTCATTACTGTCGGTGAGTTTGTAATTGGCGGTGATGGACTTTCTGGTTAAATAGAGCTTTTACAGACTATTCTGAAAACTAATCATAGGGCTTGGCATGGGCTTGCTAGGAGTGGTGCATATGTGGAATACTCAATCCTGCTTATGTTTGCCAATCAGTAGATTACTGTTTAGTGCTCTGAATGTCAGTGCTTCCGTGAAGGGGATAAAACTGAGCTACTGTTTCTTTAGAAGCACGAGTTATTAGCCGAGCTCTTGGCAGGTCTGAGTAATCGTTCCAGTGAGTCTGACTCTGATTCTCTGGGTCAGGGACCCTCCCCCTGGGGACCACTGATGGACTGCACTGGATGGATGGGAATTTGGATGGGTGGAAAAGATTTTACATCTTCCTTTTCACTAACCTCTCGCCAAAATGTGGCCTTTCCTTCAGTCGTGAAAGTGGGCAGCAAACCATGTACTATCAGTAGCACCTGGAGCTTTGGCACACAGAAATGAGATTTTTGTATCACATTATTGGAGGTAGTTTAAACTATCACTTATGCCTATCACAGCCTAGAAAACTACAGTAGCTGTTAGACCTGCAGCTGCATCTTGTATTTTGTGCATTAAGAAGCACACATTACTATTATCACAGATTTCCTTTTTAAATAGTATTTTGATATCTGTGTTTCAGTGTAATTGATTTTTTTTGGTATTCATATTTTTAATGTCAAAATCATTTCTAAGCATTCTGACTAGAGGGTCTAGGATAGGTTGCTGAAGCAGTTAAAAGGCTGCAAACTCTTGCCTTGAATGGCACTCTTGTATCTTTGTCATCATGCTCTGAGACTGGATTTGTTAACTTAAAAAATAAGTAAAGTCTTAGCATACTTAGCTTTTGTTTCCTGGCATAACTTGCCTTTGACTTTTATCATCTGGAGCTCTGGTATTCCCCACTTTGGGGCGATCAGAGCGAATGAAAAAATAAAGCCATTGTCCATTCCCATGCGACCTTTCTCACAGGCCCCGGTGGCAGTCCCCTTTAACTCTGCTTACTGCCACCAAATGTGTATGGCCGGGAATTGTTTCCCTTACAAACTTGGGATAAAAACAGTGATGTGTGCGTTATTTGCTGTAGCCATGTGAAGAGAGGATGCTGTGTGGCATGTATAAATTTGATTCAGCTCTTCACAGCAGGCATACCATAATTTATATGTAAAATTCGATGTCTAAGGTTAAAACTTTATTACATCTATTGATTGTGTGAAACTGCCCAGGGAAAGAAAGTTTGGGCACCAGGCCATTCCTTACCCCATCCCATCGCCTTTTAACAAGCTTCATGCAATTCATTCAGTAAGAAACAGGCAGAAGAGGGCAGTTTTTTGAGCTCCTCTTGAATAACAGAGTTCCTACCTTCTGGGTAAGTGTCAGGATTAGGGGAAGCATTGCTCATGTGAGACAAAGGTCTCTGCCCCAAATGATCTTCCCCATGGGCAGTATGGCACACCTCCCAGTGTTCTGGCCGTGAGCTCAGGAAGGGTTTGCTCATTCTAGAATGTATTTTGTTGCATGGTGCCTCCAGGCCACACACTGACAACTATGTAGTTTGAAAGAACTCTGATAAGTTGTATGCTAGGAGAACTTAAGAAACTGAACAGCAGGTGTCTCTCAATAGAAGTAAATTCTCTTTTTAAGGATAGATTTGAGGCGTGGGATGCTGTTCAGGGATAGTGTATGTGTGTCCAAAGATGATTTTTTCCCCTACATGGAGGTTTTGTCTGTGATCACCTCACCAGGCCCCTGGGAGCTAGTCTCTTTCATTTTTATCCAACAAAAAGGAGGCATGGGATAGGGATTGCATGGTTAGGCTCTGGAGCCAGACTACCTTGATGGGCACCCTGGGCTCTGCCCCTATGAGCTGTGCTGTGTGACCCTGGGCGTGTCACTAGCCTCTCTGTGACTTTGTAGAATGGAGATATTTATAGTACTGTACCTTCTGCAGAGGATTAAATGACTGTATATACATATAATGCTTAGAGTAGAGCCTAGAATATAGTTAGTAAGTAGTAAGTTAAGTGATGGTGGCCACACATTAGAATCACCTGGAGAGTTAAGAAACAAAACAGAAAGCCTGCATGGGTATGGAGAACTCCCATCCTAATGAAATTAGGGCCCGGGGGGCTGTAACCTGTTCAGAGCCTCGTGGGGAGTCGCTGACAGCAGCGGAGGAGGGGTTTGATGTCTTGTATTCGGGCTGTAAGTGAAAGGTCCGTCTGTCAGCTACAGAAGCAGGAGATCTCTCGGTAATGAATAGCTGCCTTTCACCGGGCATCTTTGAAGTCGTCTGACCTTTTTCACTTTGAGGCCAGATGCAGTGCGATTTTAAAAATTTAATTTCTTCAGATTTATAATACCAGACGTCATTCGGCTGGCATTGATTGACCGAGGGCCTTTTAACACTTTTTGAAAAATGGACTTTCTGACATGTCCTCAAGGTCTCTTCTCCTCTCAGTCGAAAGGCCTCTCGCCCGGCCATAGATTCCTCCAGGGGCTCTTTTTTTCCAACTGCGGCGATGGTTTACCTGCTCCTGTAATTACGGTGGTTTTATGAGCAAGAAATAGTTTCTCCCTTAAAATATAACACCTACAGGGGGAAGAGATCTGAAATTGTCAGTCAAGTAGCAGAGAGAGCAGTGTTCCCATTAGAAGCATCTGTGGAAGGCAAAGCTGCTTGCCCAAACCATTTTTTTTTTTTTTTAGTAAAGCCTCCTCCTACCTCCATTCGGGGAGTTATAATTGATACACAGCAAGAAAGTGGTCAGTGTGAGTTAGAAATCAGAGCTCTATTGTATGATACAAGCGGAAAATTCAACAGGAAGGAGAAGGGAAAAGAGAAGAGCATATCAAGTGTGGTGGTTATGGAGCTCAGAGCCATAATGAAGGTTGGGACTTGGGTCTCCAGTTGTTGTAAACCTGACGCTGAGGAGCACCCTGAGGCCCTAGTCATGCCCTCCACAGAGCGATGTGGGAGAGGATGGGACCACATTCAGAGACGGTGGTTCATCTCCAAACCGGAGGTGGCTCTCCATGAGCTTTTGGCCTTACGGCCCCCAGGGCCCAGAGTTGATGTTGGCTTTCTCTCAGCTTTCCTGGGCTGGGTCCATAACAACTACAGTGTCACCCCCAAGCAGAAGCCACCTTGTTTTTGAGGCTAGTATTCTGTGCTCTCCTGATCATCTGTCTGTTCCCCTCTCCCCCAGGTTCATCAAGGACTTTCAAGCCAGCCTGGGGTTCAAGTCCCAGCTCCTCTGTTCATTGTGTGACCTTGGGAGAGTTGTCAATCTCTCTAAACTTATCTTATTTATGAAAAGAGTATTTTATAGAGGATATTTTGAGGATAAAATGAGATTATATATGTATGTAAAACTCTTCATCTTACCTGACATGTAAATGAACACTAGTTAAGAGGATAGTGGTTGATATCCCAAATCCTGCCTCCTGCATTAGCATCTGAATGATCCCTCCCCAATCAAGAATGAAGTTTGACTTCTTTGCTTCCAACAACCCTCACTTGAGGACATTCTACTTTACCAAACCATGGTATTAGCTATCGTGTGGACTTCGTCATTTTCCGGAATTGTTCCACATCCAAAATTCTAAAGTTCATTAAAAAGGACCAGACTTTTCCATCCACTGCCCTGACTGAGTTTGCTCTTTGATGTCTTTAGGATACCATCTCTGTTCTGACTGTCATACCTCTGAAGGGCCTCGCTCTCTTCCTGTTCAGCTTTGATTCCTTGTGCTGTTCATCATGTATAAGCCACGTAATTTTGACCATAAACTTGAAAATTAGTACTTGGTACCAGAAGAATTCTTAACTATTAGCCCAATCCATTGTAGGAGAGAATTGCCATTGGTTTTGATTTACTCTTCATAACAACCCTGCTGCTCATTCATTTAAAGTTTGTTTGTTTATTTACTTATTTATTTATTTTAGTGTTTGTTGTATCTTATAAGGTGCTTTGCTAGGTGCTATAGGGATTTATAGAGTTCAACATTTTTCTCTGTGATTCTAATTGGTAACCATGTATCAGTACGAAGTGGAATGTGGTATTAAAGACATCTTTTGACCACCATGGCCTGTGAAGGCTTTATGGAGAAGGCAGTATTAGAGGTTGGTTTGCTAAATTCCTTCACAATATACAAAAAGGGCTCTTGTAGCCAGAAGGAAGTATATTCTTCATATTTTCCTCCAGAAGGAAGTATATTCTTCATATTTTCCTCCAAAAGTGAATTTCCTTTTTGCCAGGTAGTATTTCAAAATGAGACCGTCTCTAAACAAACTAGGGAATAGTCATTTTCCAGAAACTTGAAAGACCAGCTTAGGGGAGTCAGATAAACCTCATCTGAGGATATGTTTTAATTGACTTTGAGAGAGAGAGAGAGGAAGGGAGAGAGAAAGAGTAAGAAACATCGATTGAGAGAGAAACATCAGTTATCTCCCATACGTGCCTCGACCGGGGGATTGAACCTGGAATGTAGGTATGTGCCCTGACAGGGAATCAAACTCTCGACATTTGGTGTACAGGGCGATGCTCCAACAAACTGAACTACCTGGCCAGGGCACGAGTCGGATATTTTAAAACACTTTTCCTAAAAGAATTTGTGTATCTTCCTAGAGAATATCTTAAATATAGGTTGAAAGTGGTTTTAATCTAATAGGAAGTTTCCACTTAATTTTGTACATCAGAACTTAAACATTTAAGTTCAGTCTTCCTGCCCCAGATAGTGTTAAATTTACATCACTTCTGACTGTCAATTGACTATGCTTTTAATAACTCGCGTTCACATCTGAAGTCGTTTTGCCTAAGGCAAACCTAACTATAAAGAAAAGAACAGTAGAATGAGAGGTACAATTTGTAGAATGGGTTTGAATAAAGACCAAATGGTTGGGCCTATGTGTCTTAGGGAATAAATTATAGCCTAATGATACCATATTTCCCAACTACGCAAATTAAGCAAAACCAAAGGCTGATTCTTTACTTATTATCACAATTGCTTTCTGGTTGCTTGATCAATAGTCCACTCTCCTCTCCCACAGCTTTTCTAGACAAAGCAGCTGAATCTCAGAGAAATTCAGTGACCGGTTCCCAGTCACAATGCTAAGGCCAGGGCTATTGGACTAGGTTTGTTGATTCCTAGACTTTTTCCACCATAGGGGAAAAAATGTGAGCAAGACCTCCTGGAATTTCAAGTATTCATCAAGAGTTGGTTTTTCCCAGCCTCTTGGGATCTCTAAAAGAATGTTGAGATATGGCTCTTGCTTTCAGGAAGCTTCTAGAATGCAGTTTCCCGTGAATTTCCACCCACCAGCCAGTGCCCCCTTTGACAGCATCCCTCCTCCACTTTCCAATGTGATCTCTATTCTGCTTTGTTTTCTATTATTTGCTCTTTTCTGTATTATTTATCTTGTAGGTTGTTTCAACCCCCACTGCCACCACCTATTTCCTTTCTTTTGAGAAACACTAAGGTTGCTAATGCAAAGAATAGTTCTGAAGGTAGATACAGAAGACAAAATTATTTAGATGTCTCATACTTTACTTACTGTGTTGAGAAAAAAAATGTCAAGTCCCTAAAATTGAGGATGTTTTCGATGCCTCTTCCTTCTCTGGAAAAAAAAATTCTTTAAAATTATGTACATCTTGCCCTAGCCAGTTTGGCTGAGTGGATAGAGTGTCAACCCGTGGACTGAAGGGTCCCAGGTTTGATCCTGGTCAAGGGCACGTACCTGGTTTGTAGGCTCAATCCCCTGTCCTGGTAGAGCTGACTTCAGGAGATAACCAATCGATGTGTCTCTCTCACATAGATGTTTCTCTCTCTCTCTCTCTCTCTCTCTCTCTCTCTTCTTCTTCTTCTTCTTCTTCTTCCTCCTCCTCCTCCTCCTCCTCCTCCTCCTCCTCCTCCTCCTCTTCCTCCTCCTCCTCCTGCTCCTTCTTTTCCTCCTCCTCCTTCTCCTCTTCCTCCTCCCTTTCCATTCTCTCTAAAAAGAAGAAAAATAATTGGATGATTAACAACAACAAAAATTATGTACATCTTAGTTCCCAATGTTTTCACTTGTAAATATTGCTACTCTGGCTTTGATTTATTTAGACAAAACAAGAGAGACCCTTCAGAGACGGCTTTGCTCTGAGGTCAGATGGATAGTTTGGTGGGAGAAGTTCTTTCAGCTGGACTGTGCATAAAGGAAGTGTTTATTCAGGATAACTGGGTAAGAAGATCTTATTCTTACCGTGAGTTTTAAGGTTGATTCAGGTGTGGACATGAAGGGATTTTACGAAAGGCAGCATGTTCCTCCTTCATATCCCACTGCCTGATGTCACAAGGATTTATCTGAGGTTCCTTGCATTCCTTGTGAATGAGAATATATAGGAATGTTCTTCGTAACTTATAAACTCCGATAAGTGTTGCTTAATTGCTTGATTTGGAAGAAATCTCTCATCTGTGTTCATTGCGCCTCATTAAATCTGTCAACAAATATTGAAAACAGTGGGTGCAAAGCCTGTGTTCTGCCTTCCGTTTGTATCTATTAACCAATAAACATAGTCCCTACCCTCAGCTCAGAGGTTCAACTTGGAATTGTATAAACAGGCAGGATGGCAGTCCAGGGGAGGAAAATTTTTAATGCTTTTGCTAGTCTGTGATTTCAGACAAGTTGGTCATGGTAACACTAACTGCCATTATGATTACTTATAGAATAGAGTTTGGCTTGCATTGAATTCATCCCACTGTTTTATTGAGGCTAATTTTTATTATATTTTATAGTAGAGGCCCGATGTATGAAAAATCGTGCAAGAGTAGGCCTTCCTTCCCCCGGCTGCCGGCACCGGCTTCCCTCTGGCACCCGGGACCCGAGCTTCCCTCCTCTGGCTATCGGCAGGCACCCGGGGCCTGAGCTGGCTTCCCTCGGGCCACCTGCAGGCACCTGGGACCCGGGCTGGCTTCTCTCCGGCCCTGGCTTCGTCAGGAAGGATGTCCGGTCTAATTAGCATATTACCCTTTTAATATTATAGATATCATGGTAATCACTGTGTAGAATGCTAACACATAGGCACATGGGACATTGTGCCTATCCCCAAAGTCTTTATGCGTTAAAGAAGAAATCCAAAAAGGGAAAGTAAGCTTGATAGTTGATTTAACTTCTGGGGCTTTTAAAAGGAAGACTCTGTGGCATTTGGGAAAGTTAGATGTTGCATGATAGTAGAGAAATAAGGAAATAGGGTGACTTCAGATCATTGGTCTTCAAAGGGTAATGGCATGTCCTCACATTTTACTTTATTTTAAATGAATATTATAGGAAATTCTCTCCCATTGGTTAATTTCAGTTGTTGGGACCTAGAGGCTGGTCGTTCCTCTCTTTCTCAAAAGTGTATAACTTACAGAAATGACAGCTGAAGTTCTCTGTTTTTTTTCAAATATTTTAAGTATTCAAATCCAATCATATATTTATATTACTTGCTATCCTAGAAACTAAGGTTTTATGGGTAGAAACGGAGGAATTCTATTTGGCCAGCATTTATTTGAGGTAAGCCTGTGTATTTTGGTCCATACTGTAGTTAAAGTGAAAAAGGACACTATTTTTTACATTTTATCCTATAATGCTTGTCTGTAAGTGCTTCCTGACCTTATGTATTGTCCTCAAGCAGCAACTCGATAGCTTCTGGCCACTCCTTTTCAGTGTGTTGGGCTTGTCATTTAATCAGTTGGGTCTGAATTACTGTGTCTGGAAGGCTGGTTTGCATCATTTCTATTTGGCTGACTTCTGTGGCAGGACATTGTTCTCCCTTTTTAGGGGAAAATGATAGTAGTTGACGTTGCTGTGGAAGGGATGTGTGTGATGATGCAGAAGGTGTCATTCAGGGAGAGCCTGCCGGCTGCCTTCATGACTGCTTCATGGTGGCATTTCCATTCAAGAATCTACCACTGCCTTCCTGTTGGTATTCATACTGGGGTCAGAAACTCAATATTCTCCCATAGATGGTACTTTGCAAAGTGACTTGCTTTAACAGAACTCATGAGAGCTTTTGTTTAAAGTCAGGACATCCATTTATTTATTCCCAGAATGTCTGTCATCGGGCCAGGCAGTTGTGTGGGGTTGACTGGGCCAGCACACTCAGCACTGTTGTTAGGCTGAAAAGGAGCCAAATTATGAGGCGCTTCTCAGTGAACAGTATCAGGACAAGGGAAAGTAGCTGTGTGATGCCAGTGTTTAATAGCACTGGGCTCTGCAAGCCTGATGGGTCCCCTTCCAGAATGTGATGTGGGGTGTGTGCTTATAAGGACATAGTGTGTGTTTATAAGTGTCAGATGGGCTTCTCTGGACTCTATGCCGCCATTGTCGGCCCTTCCAGCCCGTTACTATAGTTGTTCTCTCTGACCCCACACCCCCTTCAGGTGGGCACAGTCTTTAGGTACGTTGATGGAATCAAGTTTCAGTTATGTCATTGGGACTCCTGGTGACTTTGCATAGCTCCACTCTGATCTGTGTCAATTTTAGAATTTAACTGACTGGGAATAGTCTTATTTTTCCCCGTCCAGGTGTGTGTGTGTGTGTGTGTGTGTGTGTGTGTGTGTGTGTGTGTAGGAGTTGTTACTTTTGTACTCAAGTATAATCAATTGGTGTCTCCAGGTCATAGTTTGAATAGCTTTTGAGTATACATTTAAGTTCTTTCCCTTGACTTGATATTTATGGAGGAAAGCAGGAAAAAAAATTGTAGCAAATATTTGATAGCCTCGTTCACTTTACTCAACTTTACTCAAGACCACTGATGTGGAAGATGTGACTATGCTAAAAACAGCTGAGCTCCCCCACAATAGGCATACACGGTGCAACAAACAAACATATTTTTTATTGATTTCAGAGAGGAAGGGAGAAGGAGTCAAATTATGGAGCCACATTATTGAAGGAGAAGGAGCCACATTATTGAAGTTCTCTGTTTTTTTCAAATATTTTAAGTATTCAAATCCAAAGTTAGTTGGAGAGTGTGCTGCCCGCCATTCACTAACTTTAGCATTTAGTTCCCCATCTTTATTCATAGAAAATTAATGTAAAACTCAAGGTACCTTTATCTTGAGAAAGATAGAAACATCAATGATGAGAGAGAATCATTGATTGGGTGCCTCCTGCATGCCCCCCTACTAGGGGTTGAGCCCCCAACCTGAGCATGTACCCTGGCCGGGAATTGAACTGTGACCTTCCTGGCTCATAGGTCAAAGCTCAACCACTGACCCATGCCTGGCTGGGCTCAAAGTAGCATTTTTAAAAAGAATTAGGCTCTAAGCCATGCCCCCTTTATGTGTCAAGACTTGGGAATATGATTTAACTCCAATACATTTTGGTATCGCTGTCTCCAAATTCTGCTGATTATCTCCCTAGTATTTCTGAGGTTTGTTTGTTTGTTTGATTGCTGTTGCCCAAAGCTTTCATTGTTCGGAGGAGAGAAGTGGGGTCCACAGGAAGGATGGAGGACCCTGCTCTCTGGGAGTCTGCAGTTTGGATTCTGGCCCTGTGCTCATTAGCTGCCTGACCCCTGGGCAAGTCAGCCTCCCAGGTTCTGTGTCTTCATCAGGAAAACAAAGGGCTTGGAAAAATAAATACAGGCCTGGACCCAAATGATAAGGAAGGTCACCCTGCACACTCACTGTGGTGGGATTCTGTGAATGGCGGCAGCACACTCTCCAAGCCTCTCAGCGATCCCCTCAGCACCTGTGCTCGATTCGGGGGCTGAGAGGTCACGAGGGTGTTCCCCGGAGGCCACTTGAACCACTCAGCGAACGAGGCAGGTTTGGGACTCTGCTCTACCTATGTCGGAGTTTCTCCCTCCCTTCCCTGCTCTCCTCTTTCTTCCTTCTTTTTCATTCAGCAGCAGCCTGCTTGCCTTCTCCCTTCTTCTCTTTAGTGCATTAGCGGTGATGTGCTGGGTAACACAACCCACTCAGGTTTGTCCCTGTTTGGAGTTGTCCAGCCATCTCATCTCCGTAGTGGAGGGAAGAGAGAGCTAAAGGAGACGGCCCAAAGGATGAAATAATGGTCCTTTTGTCTGTCTCTTTGCTGTCGGATGGTTTCATGTTTCATCTTAGGCCTGGGCCATTGTGCTGTTTTTTTTACATGCTCAGTACAACCCTGTTTAAAACTACAGCTGTTTTATTGAAAGGATTCAGCCCTAATGCCACTGGCCCGTGCTCCTTTCCTTCCCACCCCCCGAGAGACTCATAACTGTTTGTGGTAAAGGCCCAGGCTGGTGGGTGCTGTTTGATCACATCCCCTGACATCAGTTTTAAAATGTGTTCCCACTGTATTTATTTTGCAATTGCTTATAAGGTATGTTTCATTCTGATAGCCTTCCCAAATGTTTTCCTTGTGGTTCTATAATCAGTAGCATCTGTAAAACATGCCTTGGACCATGTAGCTTCCTTCTTAATCGTTATCTTTTTGATTCTCGGTTTTAATGTTTTCTTTTGATGAACGAGGGTTGGGAGGACCCGCATGCCTGTGCCAGACACCAGACTGTGATGTGCCCAGATCTACCCTCATAACCTTAATTAGATGTGGAATGCTGAGAATGCACTGTTGTGGGTTTTTTTGTTTGTTTTTACTTTTATAGTAAGACAGTGAACTTCATTAAGAGTGATGAAACACTTCTTTTGTCTTTAGCATTTAGTTCCCCATCTTTATTCATAGAAAATTAACGTAAAACTCAAGGTCCCTTTATCTTATCCTACATGATCTGTTTATTTGAACTCAAGTTACCGCTAGTGTCAATATGCAGGTTATATTCTAACTTACAGCCGTTAATTCCTCTTCCCAACCCCTCCTTTTCCCTTTAGAAACAAAGGAGTGTCGAAAATGTTAAAGGCTGTGCTGAAGAAGAGCCGAGAGGGAGGAAAGGGAAGCAAGAAGGAACCAGGTATGTGTACAGGAAGGAGCTGGGGTGAGCAAGCCTGGTGGGTGTGGCAGCAGGACCCCAGCCCAGGCTGGGCCCATGTCCCTGCCTTGGGCACGGGTCAGAGAGGTGATATGTGTTAGAGCAGACAGCATATTGGAGCTGTGAGAAACTAAATACATGGCTAGGTTTTTTATGAAAAGTGACTTTGAAACTGAGTTTGGGTTATGAACTGAATCCTTCCCTAGAAGACTTGTTCCTAATTTTAAAAGGTCATTCAGATCCAGAGTTCCAGTTTGAGACATTGTGGGACAGCAGGTGTGTCCAGGAATTTGGTTTCTAGGAAGTTTTTTACCCTTTTCGCACATGTGATTGCATTTTCTGTTTGACCAACTGCTGGCTGCCTAGTCGTCCTCTTTTGAGTATCATATTATCCCCTTAACAAGGGTAGCCCACTCAGTACCCATTTTATTTTGATGGGAGCTACTCAATTTGGCTTGGATTTCATTTCTGTGTGTAGAGTCTGGTACATTTGTGGTCATTGTGACTCCATTCTTGTCCACGTGAGGAACTGTTCTAAGGTCATTTTAGTGACCAGTCAGTATTACACCCTCTTTCTCTTGCTAGAAAAACTACACATTGTCTACCTGTATTGTGCAATAAAATTCTGTTAGCATGGATTAATTTCCCTGAAATGGTGTCAATTCACTCTAAATTCATGTTAACCCAGCGTTGGAGAAATACTGGTTTTCCAAGTGAGTGATTAACATTTCAGTTCTGATTTCTCTTAAAATATAAAAAAAAATTCACTTATTTCCAAAACATCACTGAATTACAGTTAATTCCTTCGTTCAAAAGATCTTGTAATACCATGTGATAATGTTAATATGTGTTGTTTCTGTACTTACAGATAAAGTGGACTTTAAAACTTTTTTGATTCTGGAACCGAGACACGTTTTCTATTAGTTATCCCTTAAACCAAGCCTGCAAAATGGCACGCTTAACCTTGAAAGTGGGGTCTTTGTGATAAAGTTGCTGTTAGATCCCATGAGAAGCTTCTGATTAATGCCTGAGTAAGCAGATATAAAGAAGAAACCAGTTTTTAATGATAGAAACAGGAGACCATAGTTAGCTCTTAACCTTAGAAAATCAAACCCTAGCTTTGAATAATTAATTAGAATGGTTACTATGGAGAATTTTCAGTTCACATAATTTCTGTCCAGAGGGACATTCATCCCCTGTTGGGTCATGGCCAAAACATCCTTCTCTTTATTTCTCTGAAAGCAATTAAAAGATAATTAATTTCTTCTTTTTTTTTTTTTTTTTTTTTTTTTTTTTTAGTTTTGGCTCTTCTGACACCCATCCTAGGACCTTTGTTGTTTGATTCTTTGTAAATTTCAGCATAAAGTTAGATCCTAAGCTATTTGGCTAGAGCTGCCAACCAGCGGCCAGGGTCTCCAAGCCAGAACTACCCCCTTGGTAACAGAGTCTTTCACAGCAGTCCCAACTCATCTATATATATAAAAGCCTAATATGTAAATTGTCCCCTCGGGAGTTCAACCAGGAGACTGGGAGTTCCATCTCTCGCTATGTATGACATGTGCTGACCACCAGGGGGCGGCGCAGAACTAAGGAAGGCCTGGGCTGGCAGCCGGAAGGCCCCGATCGGCCCCGATTGCCGGCTGGGCCTAGGTACTCGTGCACGAATTTTGTGCACTGGGCCTCTAGTGTGAAATAACAGTATATGAATGATTTTGACAACCTGCCTTTCAGTTGGACCAGACAGTGAACATAGTTTACATTTGAAACTTTTTTATTTGTAGACCATGTGATTTTGGGTTTAATTCCTCTGAGCAACTGCTATTGTGTTTTTTGTTGTTGTTTTCTGAATAATTTTTTAATAATAAGTCCCATACTATGGCTTTTCACTAATGCAAACCAACTTGAAAAAAGCAATGTGAACATTCCTCATAAAACATCTGTATGGTATGTGCCTTTTTCCTCTTAACTAGAACCTGGTTATATTAGTTGGGGAACAAAGCAGATGGAATTTTAAATCTTGAAGATATGTCACAGATGATTGGGGAAAATACTTGGAATTTGACCATTTATATGCTCAGCTCTGTGCCAACTCTCATTATGTACGTAAATCAGATCTAAGTTTCTCTGTAAATTGAAGCTGGCTAATCTACTCAGACGGCTCTGAAACTTGGGTAATAATATCTCCTGCATATGGAAAAATTTTGCTCTACTGTTTCCAATTAACCAATCTTTGTTGTAAACACAAAGGGAAATTCATTTTTATATACTTGAACTTGCAATCACAGAAATTTAGGAAATATTTGTCTAAAATACTGAGCTCTGCTTTTCCTATCCTTTGTAGATTGTTTTTTACAGACAACCATGAACTACACTTTTATGTTCAACCTATTTTAGGAATTTGGAAAATAATCACTGAGTTAAATTTATTATTCTTCAAATGAAAATAAGTATTAGTAAGAAGTATTGAAAAGTTGTTTTATCCTCAGCTCCTATCCCTAGAAGAAGATATCACATGTATCTATTCTAAACTATTGGTAAATGTTAGCAGGGAGTGAAATTCAAGTTATATATATATATCAGCCTAGGCCCGTGGTCAGCAAACCATGGCTCTCGAGGAACATGCGGCTCTCTGGCCCCTTGAGTGTGGCTCTTCCACAAATTACCACGTGCGGGCACGCACAGACAGTAGGATTGAAACTTCGTGGCCATGCGCAGAAGTAGGTATTTTGTGGAAGAGCCACACTCAAGGGGCCAAAGAGCCGCATGTGGCTCGTGAGCCGCGGTTTGCTGACCACTGGCCTAGGCGACCAGTTACAACGGAATGACCAGAACGACCGGAATGACTGGTTCTATGACATGCACTGACCACGAGGGGGCAGACACTCAATGCAGGAGCTGCCCCCATCCTGCAGGAGAACTGGGGGTGGGTGGCAGTGGACTCGGCCCCTTTCCCATGGGGGCCAAGGGCCAGCGGCAAGCGGCCAACCTCCCAGGGCCCACCCTCTGTCTCTCCCCTGGCCGTCAGGCCCCGATTGGCCCGCTGTCTGCCTGCTGTGGTGGCGGTTGGCCCCTCCTCCCAGCCGGCAGGCCCCAATTGCCCGATAGGGGACTGCCGGCCAATCTCCCAGTCCCTCCCCCTGGCCGGTAGGTCCCGATTGGGCCAGGCCCCAGGCTGGGCTGGGACAGGGTACCAGGGGTGGGTGGTGGCGTGCAGGGAAGGAGGAAGCGGGGAGGCGGGGAACCACGTGGTGGTGGTGTGTGGGTGGTGAGGGAAGGAGGAGGCAGGAAACCTGATCAGCCCTGATCACTGGTCAGGCCTAGGGACCCCCCTGTGCACAAATTTCGTGCACTGGGCCTCTAGTATGTATATAAAGTTCTTTGAAATATTATGTGCAGTGAGATATTAAACTATTGAAAGCCATTGCATGAACTCTAAAAATAGCAAAAGTCTTTTTTATGATTATGCTTTTTTACCGAGGAAGTGTCTATAGCTGAGTAAAAAATGTTTTCTGGAGGTTATAGAATCAAATGGGAGAAATGCAATATTAAAAACTTCAATACGTGTTTTAGGAAAGTAAATTTACGTTGTCTCCACCACTCTATCAGGGCAAACGAGCACTGTCTTTCTCTTGACCTTGAGTTAGGCCCAAGGGAACAAAAATTGATATTAAACCATAATGTGGTGAGCGCCAGATGAGGGCATCTATTTTTTTTTCCTCTGTGCTTTTATATTAGGACCTTGATGTCAAAAAATAAGGTCTTGCTCTTTTTTTAAGCTCTCCAGAGAAGTCTACAACCTTCTACCATGCCTCTTTATTTGAAGTGACTTTTATTATCAGAAAACTTTCATGTTACTATTATTAAAGTTATTTAAATTTGAAAATGAAATAATTACTGCACTCTACGAGTGGGCATATTCTGACATCAAATCTGGACCCAATAAGAGTTTAGAGTGAATATAAGAGTAACATAAGACATTAATATATATTCTGTACAGCAGCACTGTTTAGAAAATGAATAGGAAAAATAGTCCCATTTGATAATAGAAACAAATTTAAATACCGACCCAAGAAGAAATGTACAAACCTTATATTGAAGAAAATACTAAAACATTACTGAAGGACTTAAAGGAAGACATGGATAAATGGAGAGAAATATCATATTCCTGAATGGACAGATTTTTTTTTTTAAACCACTAGATCTTACCAAATTATCTGTACATTCGTTTAATCCCTAATGATATCCCCTTTTTTTAAGGCTTTATTTTCTCAGAGCAGTTGTAGGTTCATAGTAACATTGAGAAGGAAGCTACAGAGATTTTTTGTATACTTCCTGACTGCACTCATGCTTAGCCTCCCCCATTGTCAATGTCCCCCATCAGAATAGTACATTTGTTACCACTGAGGAACCCGCGTGGACACATCATTATCACCTAGTCCAGGGTTTACAGTAAGGTTCACTCTTGTTGCGGTACATTCTGTTGGTTTGGACAAATGTATAATGACATCTACCGACTGTTATAGCAAGATACATATTTTTGCTGCTTCTGAAATCCTGTCCCTTTTCTTAACACAGCATAACCATTGGGTTAAGAAAGTTATCTGAAAGAGAAAATGCTCAAGAATAGCCAAGGGGAAATTGAACGTGTGGGGCAAATGCATCTAAATGGCTGAGCCTGGGTCCTATGCCTGGGTTCTAGCTGCAAGAGAGGCTGGACAAGTGTGTATTTGGACTTCTTAGCTCCTATAGGGCAAGGTGGACTTTACCTCCCAGCAAGACTTGCATTGCAGAGGATTCTTTCCGTATACACATGGATAGATCCCTTGTACTTCAAAAAGGAACCAAGCATAGAGATCTAGTGTCGCTTGTTCTAATAGCTGCTTCCAAGTAGTAGGTATATGGCTTAGCTGGTGTTTTGGACCTTTCTCCTTACTGGTCTCCAAGAAATGAAATGTAATTTTGCTCAGCCGGTGTGCCTCAGTGACCAGGAGGTCACAGTTCCATTCTCTATTAGGGCACATGCCAGGGGTTGTGGGCTCAATCCCCAGTAGGGGCGTGCAGGAGGCAGCTGATCAATGTTTCTCTCTCATCATTGATGTTTCTATCTCTCTCTCTCCCTCCCTTCCTCTCTGAAGTCAATAAAAATATATTTTAAAAAATGTAATTTTTATCTAACATCTATGCTATAATCTAAGCTCACAGTTGATAGTGGTTTTGTTTTTGTTTTAATCCTGGAGATAGTGACAGCATTTTGAAAGCATTTGACAGGCAAGGCCTCTTGCACTCCTAGAGAGGGTTGGTCCCTCCCCCTGTGCAGCCCTTCTCCTGCCCTCTGTCAGGCTTGAATGCATAGCCCTTTGCCCTATCCAATGTTCCCAGTTATTCCTTATTGGTGTGGAAGTAGATTCAAGTTGAGGCAGAAGAGCAAAGTTCAGTGAAATTTTAATTGCGGTCCTTGCCTTAATTAAAATACACACTGATTAAGGAGAGGTTGCTTAATATACCAAAATAATTGTTTATTAGTCTTTTCCTTTCAGTTTAATTATCTCTGTGTGTTTTTTTTCAGCAGGGGGGCTTAGTTTGCAGCAATTTATTTTTTTTAAATAAAATTGACCTTCACCTTTTTGTTGTTAAAACCCAGCTGGTTGGCTAAATACACTTGTAATGGTGTTAATTAAGGCATTGGATAGTCTCTAAGCTTGAGTATGAACTGAATTAATCTGTTAGTTTTGCATCTGATCCTTCACTTTGAATCTGTAGTAAAAGGAAGCTGTTTGCCTCTAAAGTTTAAAAGCCATTGATGTGACTGTTGAATGTGGTATTTTAAGCCATTCCAGGCTGCAGTCTGGTTTTCGGTGGTACCTTCTAAAAATGCCTCAACACAAACGATGCTTTGTTTTATCTGGAAAATATGAGGCTGCTTTTGATTATTCTGTGATGCATTGCCCATTTTCTGTGGTTGTGGTCTATTATTTAGGAATTTAGTGCAGGGGCTGTCTTGCTGAGCTCTGGATATTTGGTTAACTGACCCCAAAAATGTTTCCCAAGCAACGGAACAAGCAGAAGTAATTCAATGAAAAGCTATTGTATTTCTCTTTACCAGGGCATTTGAACAGATTCCGTAAAATATTAGGATATGCTTTAAACATAGAATGGAACCTGGCTGGATTTTACGAGGAGCAGTAATACTGCTCCCTTTGGTTTGATTGTTTCCTCGATCAGTTTTCTCTTTGTTGTCCCTCATACATGCCACAAACTCTAGGTAAAGCACAACTTTTAGAATTAGAAGGTAAAGATTCTAATCCCAGCTTGATAACTTCCCAGTTTATTTGAACGTACACAAATCTCTTAATTTAGCCAAGCTATTTTACAGGGATGCTGTTGGGTTAAATAAGAGAACATCTTTGTAACATTGTCTCCCTTGACATCTGGCTTCCTCTATACTCAGTACAGCTTGGCTTTCTTGAGGAAATACCATGGCTCCTTAAAGAACAAACAAAACCCTCCTAAAACTTCTTGTTCCTTCTCTGTTGAAGAGAAAGCGGGAGTTATTGCAGGCAACAGAGTGATGTTCTAGAAGCTTCTTTCCATGACTTCCCACTTCATACTACCGATTCTGCCATCAGCTTTGGATACTAAAGGCTCTTCTGCTATAGGTACCCTTTCCCTCATAACAAAAGAGGGAAATCGCTGAACTGTTTGTTGTATGGAGGTTTATACTGTGAAAACCATTCATTTTACCTTTTAGTCTATATCAGGTACTTACTTGTATTTTGTCCTTTTTCTTTGTGAAGTTAAACGAAAAGGCCTGTTTTTCCCTTGCTCAAGGGATTTCAGGAGCCAGAGAGCAGCTTTAACAATAGATTTCAACGTATAGTTTATAAAGTTTCTGGGGTGTTTCATCTCAACACATTTTTAGTTAATGAAGGTCTTTATATGTGGAAGCACCTGTCCCCCGTTCTCTTTGTAGCTTCCCCACAGGCTTGAGGGAAATGGAAAGGATGAAAGAGAGAAGGAAGGGAGCCAATACTTTCTGAGCATTTATTGGGTATCAGACACCTACATATAATGGCCCAAACTGCTCCTTCCTGCGCTGCCTGTCTCCTAGGAGAGACATAATTAGAGAAAGCTCTGGACCGAGAAGAAGGTGAAATCAAGGGTCACCCTGGATCTTCCACCTATTATGGCCAAGAAGACCTCGAGCAAGTCGCAGCCTATCCGAATCTTCATAGAGGATGTGGCAAAACTCTGAAACAACCCTTACTTACTTGGATACGGTTTTGTATGTATATTTGTAAATGCAATAGGAAATGCAACTTAACAGGGAAATATAAACAAACAATTCGGAGTTCATTTTTCAGTCAAATCTAATTTTCACCAATAATTTTTTTCATTAAAGCTGTTTTTCTGTAAAAAACAACAACAAAAAACAATGGTCGTATTTTGTATAGACCTAGTTTTCAAAGAGCTTTGTCATGGGTAGCTTCTTATTTCCCATAAAAAAAAACACCTCGCAATTTGAATTTTCATGTGGCCCATTTTCATTTCCTTGAAGGAGAATTCCATGGTTTTATTTCTATTTTACAGAAATGTAAAGAAACTTGATTTTATAGAATCCACGGGCGAGTATAGTTTCTGTGAGGGGAGGTGGTCTACCGAAGATTTTTACCTAGATTGACTTCTCTTCTCCATGGAGAATGATCTGCATTTATTATTCCTCTGAAGGGTCATTGATGAGGGCATTAGCCTTGCTTGTCCGGATGGCCATCGTGGGTAACGAGTTGGGTTGCCCTACCATGGGGTAGAGCATTAAATTCACATCTGAAACCATGGAGTTAGAAAGTGGGATCTGCGTCTCTCTGCTCTCTTTACCCCACATTCTCTCCCCTTTGATGGCAGGCCAGTTATGAAACATCCACCATCAAAGCTACCAACGTAGACTCAGATTCTTGTCCTATGTTCTGGGACCACCTCACTATCTTAGGGGTAAAAATAAAACAGAACCCGAGTAGCCGGTTTTTAATTCTTTACTCCCTTATAGTTTATTTGTGTCAGAGAGTTGACCATTTTTAAGAGAGTTTGGGGACATCAAACTGCTAGATTTGGTACATGATGAGACTCTTTGTGCCCTGAGACAGTCCCAAAGCACCGATGATGGAGTGAGTATGGTTCTGATACAGGACGTGCATGTAGGTGGCTGCAATGGTTTGGGCACTTGTCTGGAGTTTTTATAGACCATGGACTGGCTTGTAGCAGAGGCTGAGAGCCCGATGCAAACTCCAGGTTAAGGATGGGAGAGAGCCAACTGAACACTGCTGGCATGCTGAGGATTGCGTTTTTACTTCAGGTCTCAGCATTTAAAGTTGATATGTTTTTAATGCTTTATGTTTTTGTAAGGGTTGGTGTGTTCCCATCCAACTGTAAGCAAACTTTCTAAGTAACTTCAGAGTTAATGTTGAAAATGTTTTTTTCAAGTGCCAGATATTAAATGTATTTTTATTTTTGTTTTAGTTCATGCTACCATGAAAAGTACCATAGAGTGAGTGCTTTACACAGAGATTTATTTTCTCGCAGTCGTGGAGCATGCAGGTTTGAAATGGCGTCAGCAGGGTTGGCTTCTGATGAAGGTCCTTTCTGGCTTGCAGAAAGCTTCCTTCTCCCTGTGTCCTCACGGGCAGAGAGAGACAGCAAGCTCTCTGGTGTTTCTTATAGGACACTAATCTCACCCTCATGACTTCATTTCAACCTATTCCCTCCCAAAGGCCCTATGCCTAATACCATTGCATTGAGGGGTAGGGCTTCAACATAGGAATGGGGCGGGGGGCGGGGGGGGGGGGGAAACACCCAATTCAGCCCATAGCACTTGTCTTTATTATTCTGATTATAAATGTAATACCTTATTTCACTGATTATAAAACACACTATTTTATGTACTACTAAGGAAGATATAACTGTCAAACTGACAATACTTGATTACTTAAAATGTTTTGTATACTACTGAAGATTTCCTTTTTTAGACTTATTCTTACATATTTCAATTTTTTTCATAAAACAGGGAAAATGTAAATGAAATAAGTTGGTTGAGATATTTTAAATTTATATGCAGAAACCTATTCTTCTAAACCCTTTTTATATCAATATCCATTCCCCACACTGCACCACCTGCCGGTGAGCGCACTGGCGTTGCCGTGTTTCCTGAGGTCTTCACTGTTTTGTCCTGGACGCTATTCCAAGCTGCAGATGTCCATTCTGCCAGTTTGATGCCATCCTTTGATGATTTCAAAAGGAGGCTTTAATGGAAGGCTTTCAGATAACATCCAGGTTCTTATTCTTTCCCGAGTGGACCTTAAGTGGTTTGTTGACTGAAATCTGAAAGGGGTTACAGTTGTCTAGTTACTCGACCAGATGTAATACCCGGCTTCGCACAGTCAGTGACCGCCCCATGCAGCCGCTGCATGGCCGATAGAGATTCTCACATGCCATCAACTATTAGATACATTTTGGTTTGGGAAAAGTTAAAGTGAGAATATATATGGATCTTTGAATCAATGCCTGATGTAGTCCGTGCACACTGGAGAAAATTTGGAAAATAATGCTAGGAGTAAAAACAAAACAGAAACCCAAGATAGTCTTTTACTTTTGCTTATCCTTTTTAATGTCTTTGAAAAATACCTAATACTTTATTGTACCAATATACCATGATTTTGTTTGGGTGCATTTTAATTGTTTCCATGTTTTTCTCATTCATTAAAAAATATGTAACATAAATATCTTTGTACAAATCTGATTATTTTAGTAGAATATTTCTAGGCAAGGAATTAATAGTGAAAGGAAACAAACTTTCAAAAGCTCATCATACCTCTTGCCAAATTGTTTCCTAGGATTGTATTGGTCGCCGCCTGTGTAAGCAGTGTGTGAGCATGCCTACTTGCATGGCTCTTGCTTGCATGGCTCCTGCTAGTCCTGAGCATTTGTGGATTGTAATCTTTGCTAATTTTATAGATTAAAACGTGTTTGTTTTCAGTTCACATTGTATTTGTTTTTCATTCACATTTCTTTGAGATGGATAGACCTCTTTTCTTTGAATATCGAATGCCCATTTACATATTCTCTTCAATGATTGTCTTATGTCTTTGTATGTTTCTTTCTGTCGGGAACCTATGAGGCTCTTGCCTTTTCCTAGTGTTGCTCCTGGTGTTGTGTGGTCGTGGGGTTTTCTTATAAAGTCACACACACAGGAATTTTTGTTAAGTTGCTCATAGTGAAACTGCCTGGCTTCAATGGGTAGAAGTGCATCCTGCATTTTTGAAATTGTGCTTGTGCTGAGGGTTGAGATCTCCTAGTCTGCCTGCTTATATTTAGACATTTATTTTATAGAGAAACCAGGATAAAAGCGTAAAACACATCCAAACGAGTTGTCTGGTTCTCCACAGCATTTGAGAGCATCCTGCCTCTGAGCACCGCCAGAAGGACTCGGTGCTTCCTGCTCCCTGGCTGTGCTGGAAGTAGCTCCTGGCAAGTTCCTGACTGAAGGCAGGGCTAGTTCCAGACAGTGAAGCATCTCAATTACATGTATTTCTTAAAAAGAGAAATTTTTTTAAAAGATGTTTTTATTGACTTGAGAGAGAGAGAGGGAAGGAAAACATTGATCAGCTTTCTCGGCACAACCCCTACTGGGGAAGGAGCCCATCATCTGGGCATGTGCCCTAACTAGGACTCGAACTGGCAACCTTTTGGTGCATAGGGTGACCGCCAACCAACTGAGCCACACCAGCCAAGGCCTTAGTTACTGTATTTTTCAGTGTACAGATTTTTATCCACGGCTTATATTTTCATATTATTATGGGTAGAAATTATTTTAAACTAAGATAAAGTAATAAAAGGTTTTAGATTTAGAAGGATTTTAGAAATTGAGTTCAGTATCTTCATCTTTTTGAGGAATATTTGGAAAAGAGGCATTGAGCCACTGCCTCAGGTCATGTAGCTAAAGTAAAGATGGGATCGAAGCGTAGTTTTTGATTCTAGACTAGTTCAGTTTCTACTGTATCTCTGCTTGGCTTCCTTATTTTTATCTCTCACACTGAGTGAATATAAAGGAAAACATCCTTGAAATAGAAGACAGTAGATCTCCTTTACATTTATAATTTCTCTCTCCAGGGATATTTATTTTGATGTTTTGTTGTTGTTCTCCCTGCTCCTCCACCCCCCCCCCCCCAAGAATTATTTCTGAAATGCTTACAAGGAAGGTCTTAATTTAGATTCAGCCACTTTGAGTAATATCTCTAGTTCCATTTCTGTATCTTAAAGCCCATTTTTGTTGGGTGTCCTTGACACCATTATAAATCCATCCTATTTTTTGGTAGAGCCATTCAAACACCGTACCTGTAATAGTTAAATTAAAAAGAGCAACGCAGCCGTGGCCTGTTTGGCTTAGTGGATAGAGCAGCCTGTGGACTGAAGGGACCTAGATTTGATTCTGGTCAAGGGCATTTGATTCTGGTCAAGGGCACATGCCTGGGATGTGGGCTCGATCCCCAGTTGGGGGCATGCAGGAAGCAGCCGATCAGTGATTCTCTCTCATTATTGATGTTTCTATCTCTCCCTCTCCCTTTCTTTCTGAAATCAATATATATATATATATATTAAAAAAGAGCGATGCAGTAGTATTAAAAGTAAAGACACCATCCCCATTTCTTTTCTGCTTTCCCTTTCACTTCCCAAAGGTAATTCATGTTAATGTTTTCTTATTTGATCTTTCAGGGTGGGGCAAAAGCAGGTTCACAGTTGTATCCACTTTCAAATACAGTAATGAATAAATAAAACAAGAATAAATGGTTTTGTAAGTAGGTTTACACTTGTGAATACATGAAACAGTTTATTCTTGAATTATTACTTACTAGAGGCCCGATGCACGAAATTTGCACAAGGGGCTTGGCCCCTGCCACTGCGGCTTTGTCCAAAAGGTCGTCTGGAAGAACGTCTGGTCTAATTAGCATATTAAGTTTTTATTACTATAGATTATTGTATTTGAAAGTAAATACTACTATGAACCTACTTTTGCCCCACCCTGTATGTGTACACAGACACACATATACACAAGTATAGATCCTTAAGAAAACCCACATAGAGCATACAATGTGTTTTATTTTGCAAATTACTGTGTTGATTGAATGCATGTTTATACATTTTTTTATGTTAGCACATACTAATATATAGGTTTTTAAAAAGTTGCTCAGTATTATATTGGACAAATATTTTATAATTTATTATCTCCCTGTTGATTGTATCTTTTTTGTTGTCATCATTACAATCAATACTACAGTGAATCCCTTTGTATATACACTGCCTTTGCTTTCATGAGAATAGTTGTAAGAGGAACTGTTGGTTAACACATGTGTTCATTTATAATTTTCCTAGATTTTTTCCAATTGCCCTTTAAAAAGGGGGCATTAAATTTACAATTCCATCTTTTGCATGTGAGAATGTTTGTTTATTCACATGTTTACCATGGTTATAATCAAACTATTTCATCGTTGTCAGTATGATGGGGAAAATTGTATCTTATTGTTTTAATTAGGCAGTTCTTTAGAATGAATTCAAACACTTTTTTTGTGTTTATTGGTCATTTGAAACCATCCTGCCTGGACCTGTAGATGGGCTCCACAGCTCACCAGCTGTGTCAACCTGAGTAAATTACTCATGGGTCACTTCTGAGGATTAGATGAGTTAATATTTATCAAGTACTCCAATCCATGCTTGGCAGCCAGTGTTTGATATATAAGTATTTGTCAAAAGTAAAGATTTGAATTTCTCTGTCCTGCCTGTTCATTTAACTATTTTTCTCTCAGGTTTGACAGCTGTTTTAATATTTTGGTAAGGTTAACCTTTGATCATTTACTAGCCAGAGTTCTAAGCAAGTCAAGCATGTCATGTTTAATTTTGAGTTATCAAACCTTAAAAAAGTCATTGAAGGGATCCTTGATTTTTGACAGAATTAGTGAAGGATTCTGTTGTTATTCTGTAAGTTCAATGTTGAAAACTGACTGAGGGGTTACAGATCATTATTTCAGGGGGGTCAGCTTTCTGTCCCTGCTGTGTGAGAGTTTCGGTGCTGCTAATCTGATTAAACCTCTTAGAGCTCCGCGTCCTTAGCTCTAAGATTCTGAAGATTAGGAATTCTGGAGTTTCTCTCCCTCCATCCATGAAATTGTTACCATGGTTACTGGACTCCCCAAATTGTACCCCAAATCCCTCTGGTTTATGGAAACAGCATCTTAAACATGAATAAGCACTCTGCTGGTTTGCCTTCAGAAAACTTAGTAAAAGTCCAGTTTGAACATACCCACTTGCTCTCTTTAAACAAGTTGTTTCATTTTCTGAACTTCAGTTTTCTTGCCTTATAAAATGAAAGTTAGTAATCGTATAGGTCAAATGAAATGAAGGCTTTTGTTTTTTAGGCTTCAGGCATGATAATGTAGGGAATTTGTTTGTTTTGCCTTTACCACATGGTATCCTTGGTTTTGGGAAATGCCCATTAATCAAGGAAATAAAATATACAAATATTTAAATTTCTTTGGGAGTTTTTTGATAGTTAAAAGTTGGATTCATGCCGAAACCGGTTTGGCTCAGTGGATAGAGCGTCGGCCTGCGTACTGAAAGGTCCCAGGTTCGATTCCGGTCAAGGGCATATACCTGGGTTTCGGGCACATCCCCAGTAGGAGATGTGCAGGAGGCGGCTGATCGATGTTTCTCTCTCATCGATGTTTCTAACTCTCTATCTCTCTCCCTTCCTCTCTGTAAAAAATCAATAAAATATATTAAAAAAAATAAAAGTTGGATTCACCGGGAAGTGGATCCCCTGGGAGAAAATATGGCAGTACTAGTAAAAGGTTGCTCTTGGAGTGTATACTGTGCATCAGATATCATGTTAAATGCTTATGAACAGTTACGTCACACAATCGATAGCTTATCAATAGAGGTTAAAGAACTAGCTTAAGACTACACAGTTACCGAGTGGCAGAGCCAGGATTTGAACCGTTTGTCTCTCTGTCTCCAAAGCCTGTGTGCAGGACAGTACAGCAGCCAGGTTGCTTAGGTTCAAGTCCTAGGTCAGGTTGCTTCATCTCGCTGTTTTAGTTTTTGCATCCGTAAAATGGGGATGCTAGCAGTATCGACTTCCTAGGATTGTTGGCTGTCTTGAGGATTCAGTGAGACACAAAGTACTTAGAACAGTGCCCGGATTATAGTAAACGTTTTATAAATGTTTGCTATTATTATAATTTATGGTAATTTCTGTACCGTTTTGGCTTCTTTGCTTTTCTACCCCTTGACCCTCCTTCCCAGGCGTTAGTAAATGGTGGCGTCTTAACTTTGTTTTGTTGGCCACTTCAGCTGCTGTAGATGGCGCAGGGGCTGCGGGGACAGCCAGCGGGTCTTAGCGGAGTGCTGAGGGACAGTGGCTGTACACAGTCCAGGAGGGCACGTGTGTACTGGGTGGGGCGGGGGGGGAGGGGTGTGAGAGGAGGAATGTGAGCCCTGAGTGCAGGACTCCTTAGCAGAGTTCTGCACAGAGTGTGTGTGCATGACAGGTGTGGTGTTCTTTGCCTCGGCTTTGCGAGCACTGGCTCTGGTAGTTATCTGGCGATTCCGAAACATGGCCGGTTTACTGGAGCTACTGTGACTCAAATTCCCACCAGGCCTCCTGACTCACTCACCAGCAGTGGGGCCCACGCTTCTGTATTGTTTAAAATGGTTTTTGAATGAGTAGCCAGTTTTGGGAGCCTCTGGCGTGCTCTTTGTTCCTGTGTGCATGCAGGGCCAGCCCCCGCCAGCCATGGCAGAGGGGTGTGTATGTGTGACTTTGAAAACACTCAGGGGAAAGAGCTCCCCGCTTTACCTAGTAAACCCTGTTCTTGGCAGCCTGGAAAGATGAATTTAAAATATAGATGTCCAAGCAGATGGGTGAAAGGATTCCATTACAGCAATGACAAGGGACGCTATTTGATCTAAGTAGTTTGTCATTCTGTTTTATTCAGTTCTTGTGTTTGTGCTGGTTCCTCATCAACATTTGCTTATTGTCACACTCGCAAGTTAGACACACAAAAACCAATAGCTATAGGATACAATTCTGATGTTTACTTTCCATGCAACTGCATGGAAAATGTTAGAGGGCGATTTTCCCAGAGTGAAACTCAGAGAATGAATGAAGTGAGTAGCTCGCATTCCGCTTTATATTTGAGAAATCACAATTAGAGTGGAATGTTAATACGGTCAGCTGTGGTGAGACAATATTGACATTGTTGCTAAGATATCTTACCCGGCATGTCATTGAGGCTGCCGTTTCAGCAACTGAGCAGTGGTTTATTTTTATTTTTATTTGTGGTGGTGGTGCTGGAGGAGAAAGACGGCAAATAAAATGACAGAGGCAGAAAGTGTAGTCATCTCATTCTCTCCCCACTCCCTGCCTCCGCAATGCAGGCCTGAAAAGGATCTTGTGAAATAGCCACATGTACACAATGGATTTAGGCTGCTTCTTTCTAGAATTGGTTGTATTGCATTTTTAATGTGTTTTTCTGGGGAAGAAACTTTAAATGCTGCCTAGAAACTTTGAGGCGTTTTCCCCCAAATGTTTATAGATCCCATTTTCCTTGTAAGGAGTTGAAATACGATAAATGGCAGCAGCTCCCTTTTATTCTCTCTTTCTCTTGTAAGGAGGCCTGTTGGCAGCCAGCTTTGCTGACGGGGCTGCCAGAGTGTGGATTTGAGTAGTTAGTGAGGGGGTGGTGTACTGGTTACGGTATTGTTCTAAAAGCCATTTCCCTCCACTTATTTTTCCACCCCCAAAATGTCAGCGTGTCCAATATGACAGAATGTTCCTGATGAGTATCATTCAGAGAAACATGACTTGCTAAATTTTCTGTAGATGATAGTCAAAAATTCTTAAGCACCAAACAGTACTCCGTGCTTGGTCTACACCTTGGTTAAGGGATCCACATGGTATGGGGAGGCAGACCAATGTGATTCCATGATGAGAAATTCTGACGGCCTGGGTTCAAACCTGGATTTTTCACTTAAAGGCTGTGAAAAACGTTAGCCATTGGTAGCAAGTTCTGGCACTGGGCGCTATTGTTTGAAGAGGTCACCAGATAAAGTAAGAGGCCCTTTCTGCACTATGGGGTGAAGGATATTGTCCGGAAAACACACTTCCCACAGGAGGAGGGAGTGGAGGCAGAAGGGGACAGTTGAGTGAAGCATTTGAAGGCTGGGCTTGGGTTATAGTTTACTCTTCTTTTTAAAATCATAATGTCCCCACTTTTGGGTAATTAAATTAGATGCTTAGATAACATTTTCCTCAAGAAAGATGAAATAGAGCATGCATTTTCTGAGCCTTTGAGCATCTGAGAATGTTTTTCAGTTGATATCGCAGGTAATAGAAAGCTTGGTTCGGTTTTACATGGTTGGATCAGGCTGTTTGCTCCCTCAAGTTTCATGGGTGTTGTTTTTTTGACTTGTGACTTTTGGTATTGGAGAAGTGTTGTGGGTGGAACTGTGTCCTCCAAAAAAGATAACTTTGAGGTCCCAACCCTCAGCACCCGTGAAAGTGACCTTATTTGGAAGTAGGGTCTTTGTAGATGTAGATGAGCTCCTGCCCGGTTAGGGTGAGCCCTAATCCATTATGACTGACCTCCTTAGCAGAGAAGAATTCCCATGATGGTGGAGGCAGAGACTGACCACCAGAAACTAAGATAAAGGCATTGGCCAGATTCTCCCCCAGAGCCTTCACAGAGAGCATGAACCTTGCCAACAACTTGGTTTGGGACATAGAGTCTTCAGAAGTGTGAGGGTACATTCCTGTCGTTTCAGACACCGAGTTTGTGGTTACATCAGCCCTGGGAACTAATACAAGAAGTCTGAGGGTGGTTCGTTGGGTGATTCCTTTGGGAGTCTCTGTGGTTTCGTAGCCCATTAATTTTTTTAAAATGATATACTTACCTGGATGCTTGTGATAATTTTTTCTTAAACCATCAGGTTTTGCCAGGGTGAGTCCAGGTGTGGGTCTCCCTTCAGGGAAACAGCCTAGAGCCGTCATCGGCAAACTGCGGCTCGAGAGCCATATGCGGCTCTTTGGCCCCTTGAGTGTGGCTCTTCCTAAGCCTTAGAAGTACCCTAATTAAGTTAATAACAATGTACCTACCTATATAGTTTAAGTTTAAAAAATTTGGCTCTCAAAAGAAATTTCAATCGTTGTACTGTTGATACTGGGCTCTGTTTGACTAATGAGTTTGCCGACCACTGGCCTAGAGCATGGTGGGTCCTTTTACATCTGCAAAACCCAATTCAAAAAATATTGTTTTTCTTTACTTTGAGTTTTAAAAATTAACTTATATCCTTATTTCTTCTCAGAAACCTTTTGTTTTCCATATTTATAATAGTTTCTCACATTATAAAAATGTTTGACCCCTTTTCTGCATCCTGGGGAGACCGCCTCAAGCTTGAGGACTTAAAAAATATATATATATGTGTATATATATGTATATGTATATGTATATGTAATGTATATGTATATATATTTATTTATTTATTGAGTTCAGAGAGGAAGGGAGAGGGAAATAGAAACATCAACGATGAGAGGGAATCATTGATGGGCTGCCTCCTGCACACCCCCTACTGGGGATCGAGCCTGCAATCCAGGCATGTGCCCTTGACAGGAAACTAACCGGGGACCCTTCAGTCCACTGGTGCTCTTTCACCTGAGCCAAACCAGCTAGGGCACTGAGGACTTTTTGTAGTGTTAATTCTACTCTTTATGCCTGAAATGTGGATCCTAATTTAGCTATTGCCTTTTCTTTGCTCCTCTTTAATTGTAGTGTAACCTCTAGATAGGTGGTTCTCAACCTTCTGGCCCTTTAAATACCGTTCCTCATGTTGTGACCCAACCATAAAATTATTTTCGTTGCTACTTCATAACTGTAATGTTGCTACTGTTATGAATCGTAATGTAAATATCAGATATGCATGATGGTCTTAGGCGACCCCTGTGAAAGGGTCATTTGACCGCCAAAGGGGTCGCGACCCACAGGTTGAGAACCGCTGCTCTAGATAAAGTAATCCAAAAGGAAACACCATAGGGAAGATATGGAGGCCATGTTGCCCTACAAGCTACTGCGGGTGCCACGCAGTTTACCGAGTTTTTCTCTCAATCTTCTTTCTTTGAGTTTTCAAGAAGACATTTCCGTTCCCTTCACTAATAAGCTAAGTTGCCTTAGTCTCCCACCACTTACTGTTTTAGGGGAGGGGTTTTGGCTTTTCATTGAAAGAGCATAGGTCTCATCAGATCACAGTCTGTGTGGAATAGAACTTCATTTACCCACTTGCCAAGTCAGGCCATACCAGGTGGCCCGTTTAGGCTTAACATCTTCACATCTACACATGGCTCAGTCCCATGTAAATCTAAAATATTCATAGGCAGTGTGTGCACATAGAAAAGATGTCAACCACAGAAAAGCGCATACCTTCATGCACGCTCCCGTTCCCAGAGGCAGCCCCTGGTTCCCCTGTGTGCCCTTCTAGAACCCTCCCTGCATGTGCCTGTGTGAATGTTTACGTATATTTATATATAAGCACAGTGTGTGTGCTTGTGCATGCATACAGATACCCACAGAAATACATCCATACACTCAAGGAATGTGCCGTTCGAATAATGGAAGCTTTTATTGTAATCGTCGGACGGTTGAGGATTCCCTCAAGTTCCTTTCCTTGTGCACCTCTCCCACCTCTCTGTCTTGTGATAGGAGCACACATCTTTCTGACCACCTTCTTGAGTCCACGGTTATCACCCCAGCTGCACATGAGAATTCCCCGGGGAGCTTTGAGGACCAGGCCTGAGCCATACCCCAGACCAGTCGGGACAGCCTCCCTGGAAGGGCCGGGGCTTCCTTCTGTGCCCTCAGGGAGCTCCTCATGTGTGGGAGCAGCGGACCTGGCAGGTCTCAGGATCTGAGTGTAGTGGGTCCCACAGGACCCGGGTATCGAACACCTCTGATGAGGAAACGTAGAATAATGAGTTCCACGCCCGTTCAAGATGAACCCTGCAGGTTGCTGCCTCACTGCTTCCTTCACCCGGGCCGGGCAGAGTGGCAGGATGCTTTGTTTTGTGTTTCGGGAGTGGCCTTCGCTGCCTTCACTCGGGCAGAGGCGGCAGGCCCCAAAGACGGCAAGAGTTAAGGAATTACAGTACACAGTGAAACGAGAAGAAACTATTTAGGGTGCCCGATGACTAAACATCTATCTCGGATCCACTTCGCTTGTATGGTAACAGCATAAGGTGTGACTGAAAGGAAATTAACGATCGCGGGGCCTGGGCGCCTCCCAAGTGGAGTGTTCCAGGAGCGCTGGGGGGGCTAATTAACCAGCCAGCACGAGAAGTGAGAACAGATGAGGGAACAGCTTCTTCCCTCCGTGGCCCAGTACTGCGTGTAGACAGACCTACATACACTATTTTTGGTTTTCCCTATTAAATACACAAACGACGTCATGGTGAAAGGCCTATGTCAGTAGCCTTTTCGCAGGGCAGCGTTACCGAGAGAGAGAATGGACTCCGGATGGGACTGCCTGGGTTCAAGTTCAACTCTGCCATGTGCCAGGGTCCTCGGGCAAGGTACTGGATGCTTTCTGGGCCTCAGTGTCCTTACCGAAGGAGGGGCATAAGGTTAGCACCTACTGCATGGGGTGGTTGGGAGGATAGGAGAGCATAGTTATGAAGAGCCTGAAACCCTGTCCCAACACATAGTGTGTCTAAAGAAACCATATTTTTTATTTTTAAGGGTACCCCTCCGGGGCTTGGGAGTGGGGGTTTTTCTGCGTTCCTATATTCTTAAAACTCAGCAACACTAAATGATGACACGCCTTCAGGGGAAAACTTCAGCAATCAGAGGAAAGAAAAGGCAGCCCGTTTCCTCATCCCCTGTTTCAGGATATCAAGTACATTTGGTTCTGTAACATTGAGTATTAAGAATGAACGGTGAAGATAGTATGTTCTGATTTCTGTTTAGAACCCACTTGGTCAAGTTTTGAAGACAAAAGGCTAAACTTGTCCTATTGACCAGGTCTTTCTGTATTCTGGGGGCTTGCTGCTTTGTTGCCTTTTAGCAGTATTGTTTGGGAATTAGTCACAACTGTGTGAATAATATTTTGGAAAATTGCTTTCTCAGAAACGTTAATCGTTCTTTTTTGAAAATGCGCATGAACAATCAGTCTGGCTGGGTACTTGGGGAGATCCTATAAGATGTAAAATGGTTTAAAGTGCTTTCCGAAGTCCCTGAAAATGATATTGGATCTTGTGGGAGGAAATCTTTTCCAATTTTCTAGGTTTCTGTAAATAAATGTGAGTTATATGGTTATAAAACCTTATGTTGGAAAATATGTTTAAGAAACATCAGTGCACTCCCGGGCAGGGACGGCATAAGAGATGCCTAACACATTTAATGCCCCAGTTAAGTGTATCCCCCAAGCCCCGATTTCTGGAACTGGCTACACAGACATCTTTTCTCTTTCTATTCAGAGCCTCCATTTCCCCTCCTCCACCTGGCCACTTCAACAGCATAATAAATGGAAACCTTATTTCCTGCATCTGCAGACCTATTTACCTGAATGTCTGAGCTCACCCTTGGCTTTCTCGGGTCTTTCTGAAATGTGCTTTTGCTTTCATCTCTCTGGCTCCATTGCCCTCGTTCTTTAAAGCCTTCTCTAATCCCGCACTCCGTGTAACTTTAATCTGTAGGGCTGGACACGGCATTCTGCATAGCCGCCTTTGAGCATGCATTATCTCCCAGGTTCCCATTCCTTCTCATTGTGCATTTAAATCCCTTTTCACAGTCTGTAAAAGTGTGTCTGGGGGGGGGGGGAGGGCGAGGGGGGGAATAAAATGAACTATTATCAAAACCCACTTTTGCCAATTTAAAACGCCTAATTGGATGGCTTTCTCCCCTTTGATAGTTGCATTATCTTTGCCAACTGTGACTTGGATTTGCAGGTCTTTGTGTGTATGTTTGTGAGTATTTACTTACGTTTATTACAAATAGGAAGAACCTTATGCCCTGTGCCCTTTCTAGCCTTTTATTTTTGGAAATCAGAGAATTTTGATGATTTTAAAATAAGAAAAGGGGTGTGTGTGTGTAAATGACTGTATGTGACCTGTATAGCAAAAATGTGCTGACCCCTTATAGCAGGGGTGGGGAATGTCCGGTCTGCAGGCCCTCAAAATCATTTGGTCTGGCCCTGCCAACGCATTAGGGGTGAGTTAATTAAATGTTTGACCAAATATAGCAGGCTGATTTTTAAGTTGATAATTTTGAATGGCCCACGAATGATGTTATAAATATCCAGATGGCCCTTGGCAGAAAAAAGGTTCTCCACCCCTGCCTTATAGATTTAACTCAAAAGCATGTCTGTTTAGGAGAATTTCCTGTTTTTCCCCCCAAAGTAAAGTTCTTAATTGTGTAGGGTAGTGAGTACGTCACAGCCTGAGCTGGCTGGTTGGGGAGACTGGGGGGGAAGCCCTCACCTTCTCGTCATGGTTAACCCCCATGCTCCAGCTTCCTGCCTGTGAAACAATGACTGGACCAGTGCTCTCTGGGATTACCAGCATCTCGGGCCGAGGGTGTAAATGTTCCACGGGAAACACCTGCCGGCGGAACGGGAGGAGGCCTGGCACATCCTCTGTGGTGGACATCGTGGTTTTCATACCCGGGAGAGGATGCACCATCCTCCCTGGCTGGGCCTTTCTGCAGCAGTGACATGAAGCGTGCTTCCCATCACTTTATTGAGGAGGGAATGACACGGATCACAGCTACGACAAAAACATGGATGCCAGGCTCAGAGAAATGTGCCAGCCCTGCTGGTCGTTGCCGTGACATGTTTTTAATTCCTCCTAAACTGCTTTAATAAGCATCTGCTGAGGAATGTTAAATCAGCGGAGAAATGCTGGTTTCTGTTGCGCAGACCGATATCGTATAGTTCTCACGGATGCCCCTGAGAGAGCCTCGCCATCTGCCTGGCGTCGGCTGCCTCCTTGTGATGCGCTTGCCAGACTGACTTTGACCTGAACCCCTTTGCCCTCGTGCAGTTAAAGCACCAGGCTCGACAGCTTCTGTCTTTAGCTTCTCAGCCACTGGATCACCCCGCGTGCTTTGTGCCACCTGTTCATACATAAAACGTCTCTCCCTTTCTTATAAAAGGAGAAGCTAGGGATCTTTCATTGTGTCTGCAAAACAGACCAACTGAACAACATATTTGGGACTGATCTTACAGTGTGATTTCAAACTAAACTTGAAATGAAAACCCGTCCTTCCCAAACGTCATCTCTGAGTCACGTGTTACTGCCGACCGCATGAAACCAAAGTGCCCGAGCGCAGCTGTGCGAAGGCTGAAGGGCCTGGTGGCTGCAGCATGCCTTGGAAACTCCCCACCAGACTTGCAGTTAATGAAAATATTTGTATTGCTTGATATAAACAAAGTTTGGGGCAGTTTTTCTAATTAGGAAACTCCAATTCTCTTTTAGCCTTGAATCTCCAATTTCTCTTGTATCCCCTTAGAGAATACTAAGTATTTAAGAAAATAAAACCTGTCTCAGCAGTGAGCTTACTTTTGATTTCTGGTATTGTCACAGTAGATGCATTTCTCCCTAATTTTATGTTCCCATTCAAATTCAGGGAGTTGAAATCTGGGCTGTTTTTATAAATACATATATTTTTATTGATTTGGGAGAGGGAAAGAAAGGGAGAGGGGGAGAGAGAGGAAGAAAGAAACATCGATGAGAGAGAATCATTGATGGGCTGCCTCCTGCACGCCCCACACTGGGGATCAAGCCCACAACCCAGGCATGTGCCCTGACCGGGAATGGAACTGTGACCTCCAGGTCAACACTCAACTGCTGGGCTACTGGGCTGTGGTTGTTTTTATAGGTCAGAAATACTCGTGAGTAAGTGGGAAAGACAGTGTCACCATGCCTGCTCCTGTCAGGCTCCCCACAGCCATTGACTGCCCGGGACGGAGGTATAGGGGCCATAATGGCAGCCATGGGGCAGGGTGGTTCTCTTCTCACCACATGGAGACCCAGTGCCACCTCTTCAGGGCCCCACCTCACATCCTTTGTGTGTAAACCCCCTGGGGTTCTGGGCTGTGGCCTCAGTGCTTTCCAAGTTCTCCTCTGTTTCTTGCTAAACATCCAGGAATCAGGTGACCAGGAGCCATTCTTGCAGGCACAGCACCTGTTTGCATTCCTAAGATGACACCCACGAGCTGGCAGGGACTGGTCACGAGGGCCACTTGGATAGCATTTGGCAGCCTAGTCTGCTTGTGGAAAACTGTCTAAAGCTTTCCAGTTCTCCGTATATTATTTAAAGGTTGAAGATGTTTTTAATCATCAGGATAATGATTTACCTCCTCCTCTGCCTGCACTTCCTCAGTTGCTTCTCAGCGGGGGACAGGAAGGAGTTGATGGGGAAAGAGGGACAGTAGGAGAAGCATCTGTGTCTGAGTGCTTGCAGCCTGGATTGGGGGGGGCGGTTTCTGGTGAGGCTGGTCCCGGCCTATATAGTCTCTTCCGAGTTACATATGTAGTCCCTTCACTGTAATTGCATCTTCAGTATTTTTTCTTTGCATCTGCTTACTTCAGAATGTTTAATGTCATAACAGTAAGCTTGTTTGTCCTTAAGTTCATTTAGGGACTGAATGCCAGGGAGAACCTGCTTTAATAAGTGAGCCATGGTTCTGGTCTTGGAACGAAGGGTTTGGGCTGGTTGAGTTATAGGAGGGTCCACCCTATGCCATGGGGCGTGTGACGTGGGTCAGATGAGAGAACTGGGGAGGAATGTTGAAGTAGGCCAGACTCTCTTGGACTTTTTTTTTTTTTAGAAAACTGGTAGGAGGCCAGAGAATTGTGGATGGATCTTGTTGTTTGAATCTATTCTATTGATACCTATGTAACCCTCCCCCCCTTTCTTTAGACTGAAATTAAATCTTCTTGTGGGTCATTCATACTTGACCTTGATCTAATCTGAGATCAGTGGCTTTCTGAACCCATTGTTATGAATGAAACCAGACCAGTTGGTATGGTGCAGAAAAGGGTATGGGGCAGTTTATTGATGCTTGAGGGGTGAAACCTGAAGTTTCTCTCACCGTGTTAAAAGTCCTTAAGAGTGGTAGAGAGGGGAAAAAAGTTGTTAAAAAAATTCGGTGCATACACATATGCTCTATGGGAATTACATTCTAAGAATGTAGTTCCTAGGAATTAAATTTGCTTCCACCTGTGATGGCTGCTCTAACCTAAGGTTTTCTTTCTCCTCTCCAGGAGGTGACTTTGGTCCAGAGACCTCCCCTGCAGGCCTGCCCTCTGGCCTTGGTGGCGACTTTTCTGTGAGCAGCCTTCCTATGGCTGAGGACACCTATAGGGTGAGCTTGGCCAAGGGTGTCTCCATGTCTCTGCCTTCATCACCTCTGCTGCCACGACAGTCTCACTCGGTGCAATCAAGATCAAACAAAAAATCCCCAGGTAAGCAAGCAACAGAACAATACCTAGACCAAGGTCTTGGTTATATACACAATACACGCATTGAAATTAAGCAAAACTAGTGCCTATAAGAAATCTGGGAGCAGGTTTTTTCTTTTTGCAATGACTTCTGAAAAAAAGGAAATCTTAAGAATTGTGAATGGATTCATTTTCTTAGCTCAACTTGAATATAAAATATATTGATTACCCAGGCTAGACTTTTATAAAGATTCCAGATCTTGTTATCAGTATTAACGTTAACCATCGATTTTGTTGTTTTCTTGCTTATGAATCTGGGAACACTTTAAACACATTGGTGCATTTAAAGGTTTTGGATTTGGGCAAGTGTAATCTGATAACAGCTATTACTACCAAGTGTCATACACCGATGTGTTTTCTTTGATTACATCATCTGGCTTTTGAACAGCTATAAAATTTAATTGTTTGTGAAAATTCAGACTTGTAAAGTGGCAGGGACGGGATGGATGGATTATTTGGTTAAAGTCTTTTTCGCTTTCCTCACGCTTACCAACTTCTTATAGTTAACACTGCCAATACAAACCCAGCGTTACTTAGCTTGGAGAGGTTATGAATCAGATGTGAGGAAAGCCTTTCCAAAATGCTGATACCTGGGGTCGTAAAAGTCCGTTGACCTTCTTTCAGGCTCGCTGAGTACTTGTTTGCTGAGGGTGGGACGGTTGGGCCTTCCGGATTATGGGGCCCGCACAGAATGCTCTCATCTACACGTCACATGTTTGGAGTTAGTCTAAAATGTGCCCCGGACTGTAAAAATTGTGTTTGTTTTTCTGGTTTCCTCGATATTTGTGTTTCTTAATATCCTATGCATCATTTCAGAATCCTTTAGTGGCTATTTGCAGTTTGTGGGGAGGTACAATTAGGAAGGCAGCTTTTAAGGCTTTGACTGTTAGAAATGGCGCTGTGAGTTGGTGAGTGTCCAAAATACTTGATGATTCTAGAACTTTCTTATTTTGGACAACATTGTTTACAACCCAGTCATTCGCTGGAACTTGGAGACCTTTTTGGTATGAAGCGATTTCCTGTGCCAAGGAATTTGACCTGTTTATCAGTATTTGGGGAAATTCCTGGAATGTCTTTTCTTCCTTCTCTTTGTCTTCCCCCAACCGCTGTATCTCTGGCAGATTTCTTCTTTTAAGTCACAGTTTCCATACTGCCTTTCTATAAACTCTGCACAGTGTTTTACTTTTCCTCTTATCAGCCACATCACTTGTCCTTTGCCTTTGAAGTCGTGTGTTTATGCACTTCCCACGTCTGATGGCTAAGGACCGGCAGGTGTCTTCTCTAAGCATCCCTCATCTATATAAAATAGATAATAGAATTCGAGCCCATCTGGACTCTTGAGGGACCTCAGTGGAGGGTAATGGCGAGTGCAGAGAGTGGATTGTTAGGACAGTTTCCCCGTGGTTTGTGCTACTGTAGATGATTTGTTGCTTGAGTCTTGGGACAAGCACACACTTGAGACATAGGGAATACTGCATTTCAGATATAATTTCATTATTAATAACAGATTCACTCTTTGTTTTAGTAGGACTTAAACCTTCTTTTTAAATACATTTTTATTGATTTTAGAGAGAGGGATAGATCAGCTGCTTCCTGCACGCCCCCCACCGGAGATTAAGCCTGCAGCCCTGGTGTGTGCCCTGACTGAGAATCGACACTCCTGGTTCATGGGCGACACTCAATCACTGAACCACACTGGCCAGGCTTAAATCTTCTTTTTAACTGCATTTGTTTTTTCCAGCTTCATTGAGATCACCTGACACATATCCATACAACTTTATATCTGTATGTATTGGAAAATGATTACAGTAAGGTTAGTGAATGCATCCATCACCTACCACAGTTACGGTTTATTTATTTGGTTATTTAGTGGCACTTCAGTGGGACGTTAGGTAGCAGCGAGTAGCATGGTGAGCCTGGGAAGTGTGGCCCTCCAGCACCATCTTCGAGGCTACAGGCTCACCTGCAGGGAAGCCCCTGACAAGGCCTTGGTCCTGTGTCCCGACCACATGACATGTCTTTGGTTTTGAGAAAATATTCAAGAGTTTGTTTTTCTCCGTAGGGACGACATTTACTTCTGCTAAGATCTTTGCAAGGCCTTATAAATAGAAGGAAGTAGTTCTGCAACATTCAGCCTTTTCATGGAGTGAAGGAAATATTCTCCGTATTAGAAAAAGGGGGCCCAAATGCCAATTAAACACACTCAGCAGGTTCTTCTCCAGCGGAGCCGTGCGTGTGTCATGCCCAGATCTGTGTCTCCCAGTGGTGCCTCGGCTTTATTTTCTTCATTTTAATTCGAAAAGGAAAGGTCAGACTCCATCAGACAAATAAACAGCATTTTCCCCACAGCGTCTTACACACAGATTTCTGTCTAAGCCATGTTGTTGGAAAACTATCCAGAGCCCCGATGGTCCACCTGCCTGTAAAAATAGCTGGCATATGGTTGTGCACGTGCACTGGATGTAAAAACGGCCGTCTATTTAAAAAGGTAGCCGGCGGTTGCCAACCCTACAGCAATCACGGTGTGCTGTGCGTGCAGCACCCCAGGTGTGGAGCCCTCCACTTGAGCGGGATCCTGTCACCTTTCAGATCCAGCTCTGAAACTACCTTGATGACTGTTGTTCTTATTTTTAAGACAAAACCCCTTTCTTTCTCTTTTAAGAAGGTGCTTAAAAACACACACACACACACCACCAAACCTGTTTTACTTGTTTGGATAGAAACTCTTCACTAATTGACACTAATCAAGAAACTGTCAAGGACCAAAACTATTTATTCTGGCAAAGGTCAAATTCCATAAACCCCTGTAATAGGCACTCACGCGGCCCGTAGTAATGAAAGTTTGTATACGGGTACAGTTGGTGGTTAGCTCCTGGGCCATGGGAGCTCTGGGCCAGACACAGTGTCATTAGCCTTGCAAGACTGTGACCCTGCATTTTACATGACTGAGCTTCTTACATTCCACTTAGATTCCTAATTATTATTTTTATTTCCTGTCCTCCTATCTTGCTCCATTTGTTTATATATATATTTTACTGCTAGTTGAAAGATGCAGTTTTCTGAGTATTTCAAATTCAGGTTGTTTTTTTTTTTTTCTAAATGGAAAAATACATTTTCTGGTCATGAAAACAAGGACCAGTGTCCATTAAAGTAATTCTGTGGCGAGTGCAAGCCTTTCTGGATTAAGAATTCATTAATGTTTGTAATGTATCCTTTTGTCTTCCAGAGAAGAGCAAAGCCCATTTCCTGTGGTTTGTTTATTAGTAACATCATCAGTTACTTTCTATTTGGATTACATTTCCCAGGTCACTTCAGGCCCATTATGAAACAATCCAAAGGTACTGCATGAAGGAGAAGCAGCCTTTAAAACACTGATGGTGGGGACAGCAGATGGTGACAAGTGGGTGATGCTGCTTTTCTCGCTCGTCCTTATCTGTATGGGGGGACTGGGTCCTGCCGGCTGTTTGCACCTTTGCTGCTTCCAGTTCCAGGTCTGTCTCTGTTGACAGAGCTGATGTAGCAGTTTTGAAAACCCCTCTGGCTGTCTGTTTCTTTAAGGGGGAAAACCTCAAAGCGGTCAGGCTGTAAAGGGGAAGTCATTCTGCCCTTTGATTCTTGGACCTTGAGTTCATGTCTGCCAGGCCCCGCCCTCCCTCACCCGCTAGAGCAGCGGTTCTCAACCTGTGGGTCGCGACCCCTTTGGGGGTCCAACGACCCTTTCACAGGGGTCGCCTAAGACCATCAGAAAACACATATATAATTACATATTGCTTTTGTGATTAATCACTATGCTTTAATTATGTTCAATTTGTAACAATGAAAATACATCCTGCATATCAGATATTTACATTACGATTCATAACAGTAGCAAAATTACAGTTATGAAGTAGCAACGAAAATAATTTTATGGTTGGGGGTCACCACAACATGAGGAACTGTATTAAAGGGTCTTGGCATTTGGAAGGTTGAGAACCACTGCGCTAGAGGGTTTCTTGTAGAAAACTGGAGATCCCAGCATAGAGGCAGAACTACTCTTAGTGTTTTGATTTTTCTAGTTGTTTTTTTATTTTTTAATCGACTTCACGTAAACCTGAGACCACATGTGCTCTGCCTTTTTTCATTTAATAGTATATCGTGAGTAGTTTGCAATTTGCTTGAAGAACTTGATATTTAATGTCCATTGTTTCCATTTCCCATTCCTGATTTTTAATGAATTTTAATGTACGGGTCAGTAGTGTTAAGTTGTGCAGCCAGTCTCCAGAGCTCCCGATGTGAATGTTTTTGTCCAGTCATCTCAGTAATTTTTAATACACAGTTGGTATCTCAACAGTGGCGGTTCCAAGCAGTGGAATTATTGAACTAAGTGGACTGCGTATTTAAAGATTCTGGATACATACTGTCCAACCACTTTCCAGAAAAGCCGCATTGATTTCACATGTCCTCTGGCATTCTCGGAGACGCTTCTTTTGGAGCGAACCTCTTCCGGGAACAGTGTTAAGTGGATGGTGCTGGTAGGTGCTCTGTCCAGCTGAGTGGAGAACTCCCGAGAATTAGGACAAGGAGGCTGAGGAAGTCATTCTGGAACCTTCCTGGTTTGAACTTCTTCTGTCTACACCTCTCCGACAATTTCCATTTTCTTTCTTTCTACAATACTGTCAGGGGAATTATCACAGCTGAGTCAGGTCAAGCTGAAGGTCAGAACAACACTCAGCTGGCTTCCACTTTTAGCTGCCACCCCAGGTCTGTGCTTTGTGGTGAGGATCCTGGAGGATCATAGACAAGTTAGCGTTGGCAAGGCCTCTACCGCACATCCATCAGGCCTATTTGCAGATACGGAACCAAAGACCGCTCATCTGTATGGAACTTGCCCCAATGTACAAGTATTGGTGGATCTTGGCCTAAGCCCAGGTCCCCGCCTCTGTCTCCAGCACATTCTCCTATGCCGTCTGCACTGTTCTGTCTGTCCATTGTTGGCCCATGGGCTGTTCATGACGTGGCTTTGTGTTCTGGCTGCATGTACATGGGGAGGTCAATGGCTTACAGTTGTGCACAAGTGTGTCTGTGAGGCTCCTTCTCGGGGTGGTGGAGCATAACACAGAGAACGCGCAGTCCAGCAAGCTAGTTCTGGGCTCTGCCTTCACCTCTGCGTGGTCAGGGATCTGCCTGCTGTGGTCAACAGGACAACATTCTATTTTTCTCCTGGAGACTCGTTAGAGCAGCGGTTCTCAACCTGTGGGTCGCGACCCCTTTGGCGGTCGAATGACCCTTTCACAGGAGTCGCCTAAGACCGTCCTGCATATCAGATATTTACATTACGATTCATAACAGTAGCAACATTACAGTTATGAAGTAGCAACGAAAATAATTTTATGGTTGGGTCACAACATGAGGAACTGTATTTAAAGGGCCAGAAGGTTGAGAACCACTGCGTTAGAGGGTAGCCTCCTCCGAGGAGTTGGTGGCCCTGCCTGTGCTTACTGCCATGTTGTAACCATGACAGGACACACACACTTTCTGTTCTGTGTTCACACCTAGAACCGGGTGCCTGCGTTTGCTCCACCGTGAACCTAGGACCTTTGCGTGCCATGTATTCCCCTGCCCCCGAGTCCTGGTTCACCCAAATAGGATTGGCTGTTCCCTGAAACCACCCCAGAGTTTTAAAGAATCCTGATGCCTGGGTCGTACCTTCAGAGATTCTGATTGGATGCATATGAGGCATGGCCTGAGCATGGGGGTTTCTTAAAAGCTTCCCAGGCAATTCTAACATGTACCACTGATGAAGAATGTGATTATCTCATTTCTTTTTTGGTACATACATAGGTATTTGTTATCTTTATTTTCTAAATTTTAGAAGTGGTATTGGAGGAGGAAAATACATTACAAAAATGTACAAAATAAAGATACAGTAAATCTTGATTCCCTTCATACCCCAGAAAACAACTACTTCTGACGCTTGGTTGAATGTCTTTCCTGTCCTGTTTCTGTAGTGACGTAATTTGCCCATTCCCCCAACCACTGGACAAGTAAGAGATTCCCAGTTTTCCACTAAATAAAGAACAGCAGAAGAACATTCTTGAATATTAATTTAAAGGCATATTTCATTAAACAGACCAACAATTTTCAACCTTTTTCATCTCATGGCACACATAAACTAATTACTACAATTCTTCAGCACACCAGAAAATATATTTTTTGCCGATCTGACAAAAAAATAAGTATCATTTTGATTCATTCACACCAGATGGCTATTGTTGTGTTGGCTGTTGTCATTTTTTAAATTTGACAGACTAAGTAAAAAGAGGTCAGTGCCCCTGACTAAATCGTCAGGTATTGCAAGTTTTAAAAATTCTTATGGAAAACCAGCTGAAAATCACTGGAATAGACTATAAAAGTGGGATTACTGGGTAAAAACTTATTAATGTCCAGAATGAGTTTTTATATACTTACCAGAGGCCCGGTGCACAAAATTCGTGCAAGACTAGGCCTTCCTTCCCCCGGCTGCCAGCACCGGCTTCCTTCTGGCACCCGGGACCCGGGCTTCCCTCGCAGCCCCGGCTTTGTCCAGAAGGTCATCCGGAAGGATGTCCGGTCTAATTAGCATATTATGCTTTTATTATTATAGATTGGTTATGTGTGCTTTTTTCTTTGAGGAATGTTTGTAATATTTGGCCTCTGTTCTACTGGGGTAATATCTGTGTCTTACTGAATTATCACAGCTTTCTTGTTTGTTTTAAGGCTATCAGTCATGTAGGTTATTAAAAATTTTTTCCCAGTTCATCATTTTCCACTTAATTAGGTTTACAGTGTTTTATGACTCACAGAAGTTTATTTTCTCAAATTAAAATTTTTTCACTGTGATTTATCCCATTGCATTTTTAAAAAACAGCTTTATTGAGATATTTTACATAACATATAACTCATTCATTTAAGGTTTACAGTTCAGTGGTTTTTTTTTTTTTTTAGCATTTTTACAGGGTTATGAAACCATCATTACAATCTAATTATAGAACATTTTTATCTCTTTAAAAAATTCTCATTAGCACTCACTCCACATTCCTTCCAACCCACCTCCCATCTCAAACCCCTACCCCCCTGCCTTAACCGTTTGAGTCCCAAGCAGCGCGATTGCGCTGCTGAGATTTTATGTCGAGAAAACATACGATTCGTTTGAGTCCCAGGGGGTATTGAAAAACCACTGTCGAAGAATCCCAAACAGCGCAACCGCGCTTTCTCTAAATGAGTACGAAAAGACCCAAACAGCGTGATAGCGCTTGTTTTATTTTATGTCGAGAAATACCAAGCAGCGCGATCGCATGCTTGGGACTCAAACGGTTAAGCAACCACTAATCTGCTTCCTGCTTCTACTTGTGGCCTATTCTGGGCATTTCATATAAATAGAATCATATAATATGTAGTCTCTTGTGACTTGGCTTTTTGCAGGTAACAGTGTCTTCTAGGTTCATCCATGTTGTAGCATGTGTCACTACTTCATTCTGTTTCATTGCCAAATATTTTTGTCTATGTGCATACCACACTTTAAAAATCCATTCTTCAGTTTATGACATATGGGTTGTTTCCACTTTTGTTTATTATGAACCGTGCTGCTGTGAACATGTATGTATGTATGTATTGCTTTTGTGTGGGTGTATCTATTTATTTTTTCCTCGGGTAGTCCCTGGCAGTGGGATTGTGCCATCATATGGCAACTCTGTTGGGAATTGAGCCTGCAACCCTGACCTGGAATTGAACCGGCGACCTCCTGGTACATGGGATGACCCTCAACCAACTTAGACAAACCAGCCAGGCTCTTTTTCATACTTTTGATACTATGTTTCAATCACAGAATTTTTTATTTTGATGTAGTCCGGTTTATTTTTTGTTGCTGTCCTTTGATGTCATATATCTAAGACACCGTTGCCTAATCCATGGTCACAGAGACTTGCACCTTCGTTTTCTCCTAAGAGGCTTTCTGGTTTTAACGCTTACATGTAGGCCTGCCATCCCTTTGGTGAGTCCATACTTTTGTGTATGGTGTGAGGTCGGAGCCAACTTCACTCTTTTACATGTGAATATCCAGTTGTCCCAGCAGCATTTATGGGAAAGATCGTTCTTTTCCCATCGAGTGGTCTTAGATTGATCCAGGCATTGCTGTGCCCTGAACCAGCCTTGTTGTTCCACGTACCCCTCTGCGAATTCTCTTCCCTGTGCCCTAGGCCAGAACTTTCCCTGTCAGAGCTGGCGTGGCTTGCATCTCTGCTTCATCCAGCCTTCCTTTGTGTCTCTCCTTTTCCCTATGTGAGAAATCACTTCTTACTGCACACCTCCGTAGCATGGTGCGCCAACTCCGTCCGCCCTGGCCTGCTGGGAGCTCCTGGTCTTTGTTTGTTCCCCTTGGAGCCTGGAACACAGGGTCTGAGCCCCTCCTTCAGTCACCCGTGTGAGGGGCACAGGTATGCACCTGTTAAGTGAACGAGATTTCAGTAGTGGGCATTCGTCAACGGCGTGTGGTTGGTTGAAATACTAATGGACACGGCAATGTAAACATAATGCTCCGTTACCTTTATAAAGCTAGGAGCACACCTTCCCTCATCTAGAGAGAACTGACACTTTAATTAAGGTCCTAGCTCTCTCTCAGGGCCTTGCTCTCATCAGGCAGTGAGCAAAGGGGAGTATGTTTTAAATATATTTTTATTGATTTCAGAGAGGGAGAGGGAGGGAGAGAGAGAGAGGTGAATCATGAATGATGAGAGAATCATCAATTGGTTGCCTCCTGCAGGCCCCACACTGGGGATTGAGCCTGCAACCTGGGCATGTGCCCTTGACCGGGAATTGAACCGTGACCTCTTGGTTCATAGATCGACACTCAACCATTGAGCCAAGCCGGCCGAGCAAGAGGAGTATGTGTTAAACGGGGTTTGCCGGCAGCCTTCTCTGCCCTGCTTCTCTGTGCTCCTGCCACTCTCCCGCGTTCTCAGGCTTTGGCATGTTTGCTGCATGGTCCCCCCCCCTGCCCCCCCCCCCCCAAGGTGAATGATGACTGCAGGTTTTATCCCTCACACTCTACAGCAGTGTCAGCTGCACCTGTGGTGGTGTCAGATGGCTCCGATGGCGGCTGGAACCAACCCAACCCCATGCTTAGAAACGAGCCTTTTTATCTCTAGAAAATTGATGGGGGCAGGGGCAAGTGGCGGTGGGAATCTTCTTTCTGGTCGTATCTGACTCACAGAGAAGCAGAAGCCCATGGAAGCCATGGCATCTCCGTCGCACAGGAATGAACATTAGAGTCGAGTAGGAAGAGACAGAAGGGGAGATCGATGTTGCAGCTTGAAGCCTCCCGTTGGTTGGGGAACAAGTCTGTGTGGACACGGTGGCTGGCTGTGCTCCGGGCCAGGGGCAGGGTGTGCAGAGCCCGAGTGGGGAAGTAAAGTGAGCACAGGGTGGTGGTGTAGGAGAGAGGCTGAGAGAATAAGGTGCCTCACCCAAGGGAACATGGGACCAGCGGGAAAGTCTTCAGTAGTGGAGCCTGGAGCCTTGAAACCCGTAAGTTTTGCCTCGCTCAGAGGGCTTACATAGAGTAATAGCTAACCGTGTTCCCCACGGAACCCTTTCTCTGCACAAAGGTTCTGAGAAATATAACTGAGGAAACTCTTCCAAGGAGATGTAGCTTTCTTGTTACTTCATTACCAACAAAGTCCTCTTTTATTGGTCATGGGTCCTAATTGGCCGATGATGAGTTCACTTTTAAAAAAAAAGATTTTATTTATTTTTATTTATTATTATTATTTTTAATCCTCACCTGAGGATATTTTTCCATTGATTTTTAGAGAGTGGAAGAGAGAGGGAAAGACAGAAATATCAATGTGAGATAAACACATTGATTGGTTGCCTCCTGTATGCGCTCTGGCAAGGGCCTGGGCTGGGGAGAGCCTGCAACCAAGGTACGTGCCCTTGACCAGAATCGAACCCGGGACCCTTCAGTCCGCAGGCCAATGCTCTATCCACTGAGCCAAACTGGCTAGGGCAGATTTTAGTTTTTAGAGCAGTTTTGGGTTCACAGCGAAACGGAGTGGAAAGTACAGAGATTCTCATAGGCCCTCAGCCCCCACACAGGCACAGCCTCCACCATTATCAACATACCCCACCAGAAAGGTGCATTTGTTAAATCAGTGCACCTACCCTGATAACATCATTATCACCTAGAGCGCCCGTAACTTATCTTAGGGTTCACTGTGTAGATTGGACATTTTGTGAATTTGGACAAAGGTGTAATGACATGTATCCATCATTAGGTGTCACACTGAATATTGTCACTGCCCTGTTTCTCTCTCTCTCTCTCTCTCTACCCCACCTTGAACCCCTGGCAACCGCTGATCTTTTTGCTGTTTCCACAGTTTTGCCTTTTCCAGAATATTGCATCGTTGGTTTCTTTCACTTAGTAATAGGCATGAAAAGTTCCTCCATGTCATTTCATGGCTTGTTAGCTCATTCTTTGTAGCACTGGATAATATTCAGTTGTCTGAATGGAGTACAGTGTTTTTATTCGTTGACTTACCTAAGGGACATCTTGGTTGCTTCCGAGTTTTGAACAAAGCTGCTGTCAACACCTGGTGCAAAGTTTTGTGTGGACATAAACCCTCGTAAACCCCAAGGAGCACGACGACTGGATCGTGTGTAAGGAAACTGCCAAACTGTCCCCCGAAGTGGCTGTGCCATTTTGCACACCCACCAGCCACGAGTGAGAACCCCTGTTGCTCCGCATGCTCACCCGTGTTCGGTGGTGTCAGTGTTCTGAGTGACCCCCCATCTGGGAGCCGGGGGTAATGACAACAGTGCTGCTCTCACAGGGGAGGTGAGGTTGAAAAGGAACGTGGCCTGTGAAGCCCAGGGCTGGCCCACCGGTTCCCCTGTGGGGTTGCTGTTTCAGGGGGACTGTCTGCCTCAGAGCCCAGCTTCGGCTCCCTTCATCTGCCTCGGTGGCCCAGCATGGATTCCCACAGTCTCCATCCTCTCAGCTCCTTATCCTCAGCCAGATGCCCTCCGGCGGGAGCTCTTCCTCAGATCTGTGTGTTTTCTGGCAAGCACGTGTCTCCGGGTGTGCGGCAGGCTTTCTTCCCTGTGAACGGGACGTGCGAGCAGCAGTAACGCCCCGACTGCCTGACGTCTGGGTTCTCGCTCCTGCTCTGCCACCGACCACGCGTGTTACTCGTCTTCCTTTGGTTTGCACGGCATTTGCGATGAACATGTTGTCTGTAAAATTGCCCTGTGAGGGAAGCCAGCTCTTAGAACTTGTGTTATAAGTGCAGGAATTTAAGAAAGCAGTAGTGCTCAGCAGAAATAAGAAATGAGGCGGAAAGCAGAAAGGCGGGATGCCCGGTGGGGCCCCGCCTCAATAATGGGTGATGCTCCCATGAGCTCTCTGTGGGAATGAGAGACAGTGACTCCTGAAGCGGATGGAGTGAGGACGTGCTCCAAAATGGTCCAGATTTGCTCACCAGGCAGTGTGAGCAGCACTCCCGTGGGAGTCGAGCAGTTATTGCCTGAAACTGTGCACGAGGGCCGTTACAGGGTTGTTCCTTATGCAGGGAAGTGAGGAAGCCAGCAGGTCAGGCAGAGACCTGTGGGTCAGGGTTCCCTTGAACATCCCTTACATGGCCATAAGTGCCATGTGCAGACACACTGTCTCCGGATGGCACAGCTGCTTTTCTTCTGCCTTGAACACAGACTAGACTGCCTTTTATTTGGATAAGCCCCAGACGAAGGAGATGGCTGGTGCTTAGGTCTGCATTGTACGGAAAATACGTACCTCAGACACCAGAAGCCCATTATGTGAGGGACCAGTGGGGACCAAGACGGGCGGAGGGACCAACAGGTGCATCTCTCATCCTCCAGAACCGGCCCGTCTGGTGGAGCAGATGCAGTTGAATGCAGGTAAGGTCACTGTGCCCAGGCCATCGCTCCATGCCACACCGCACGGAAGTGTCGTTCGAGAATGCAGGCACATGACTGACCCTTCGGTCTCGGGCATTCGGATGTTTCACGAGGCCTCTGGATGTTGAGGGTCTTCAGGAATCACAAGAGAATATGTGCCAGTTGAACACATCCTGAAGTCTAGTGTTAATATTTGATTGGAAATGTTTGCCATGGAAAGTAGAGATACTGGACTGAGCCTCATGGGCTGTTGTGTCAATCAAAAAAATGATTGTGGACTTCAAGTTCTTTAGCAAAAACTCAATAGAGATAGCCTTTATTTAAAATATTTCACTTTTACAAAACAATTTACATTTCTTTCAGTTACATAGTTCTTATTAGAAGAAATGTGTGTACTCTAAAATTTGAATGAGCCCTGGCCGGTGTGGCTCAGTTGGTTGAAACGTTGTCTCTTGCAACTAAGGGTCGATGGTTTGATTCCCGGTCAGAGCATGGTTTGATTCCCGGTCAGAGCACATACTCAGTTAATCCCTGGTTGGGGCGCAGGTGAGAGGCAGCCTTCCAGGGTTCTCTCTCCCTCTCCCCCTTCCACTCTCTCTAGAATCAATGAAAAATGTATCCTTGGGTAAAGAAGGTATACATGCACTCATATATATGCATTAAAGTTTGTGTGTGTGTGTGTGTGTGTGTGTGTGTGTGTGTGTGTGTGTATATATATCATAGATTCTCAGAGTGTCATCTTTTTTATTTTTAGAAATTGTGATGTTTAAGCAGATCTTATCTCTATTAGATAAACTTGAATTCTCTTCCCTCTCTGCCTTCTAAATAGAGAAATTCTACCCAAGCTATGCAGTGTCATGGGAAGTTTCTGGCCACAAAAGATTAGCACAGACTTGGTTTCAAATCCCCAGTCCTTGTTCTCAGTAGCCCTGTGTCCTTGGAAGCTACTTGGCAACCTCTCTGATTCTTGCTTTCCTCACCTGGAGATGAGAAGAAATGCTTTACCATTGAGGTCTCTGAGAGCTAGAGGGAATGTTTGTAAAGGGCCTGGCCCCTAAAACACTCGAGAAATGCTGCTACCGCCCCCACTGGTAAGGTTAGGTGGTTTGCCCTCTCCTCCTTTGCCTCCTTTGCCTCTCTCACACTTCATCCTCTTTTATTTTTATTGAATTTATTGGGGTGACATTGGTAGTTACATACTTTTCAGGTGTACAATTCTATAATGCATCATCTGTATATTGTATTGTGAGAGAGTTCACCACCCCAAGTCAAGTCTCCTTCCATCACCATTTATCCCCCCTTTACGCCATCCCCCCCCATCCACCTATCCCCCTTCCCCTCTGGTAATCACCATACTCTTGCCTGCGTCTGAGTTGTTTTCTTAATCCCTTCACCTTTTTTACCCAACCCCTCCCCTCAGACAGCTGTCAGTGTGTTCTCTGTATGAGTCTGTTTCTATTTTGTTTGTGTATTTTGTTCATCAGATTCCACATATGAGTGAGATCATATGATACTTGTCTTTCTCTAACTGGCTTGTTTCACTTAGTGTAATGCTCTCCAGGTCCCTCCATGCTGTCGCAAAGGGTAAGATTTCCTTCATGCTCCCGACTTCAGTCTTCAATCTGTTTCTCTGACGTGAGGCAGGGAAGCCACCACCGTGCAGAGACCCTTCAAGTCTGATTGTTGCTATTTGGATTTGGGTTAGTAAATGTCTGGGAAACTGTTCAAACTAAATTATTATTTGCATTTGTACTAAGTTCTGGGCATGGTATTGTGGACTAGCTGACCCATTCACAGCTTCTGTGGCAGCATCGTGTTCGCCATCTCATCGGTTTTCATTTCCCGTCGTGTGTGCTGCTCCAGCCAATGTCTTGTTTGTTTATTCTTGGTCCTATTGTAGCGGTTGTTGAAAGTGAGGAAGATCCACCAGTGAGAAACACAAGTAACTGAGTTTTGAAGGAGTGTGAGAAGCAATCCACCGAGAAGCAAGCCCAGCATCTATGCATTGTCCTGTGGTGCAGGTTGAATCTGTGGGGCTGAGGAAGGCGCCCCGTAGTGACCTGAGCCCTCTGAAGTCAGGAGTAAATGATGGCAGCCCACCAGGTCAGGAAGTGCACACTCAGCAGTTTCTGAGGAATTGATAGTGACTCAGTATTAGCTTTGACTCTATATTTTTCTTGTTTGTGATGTTTTAATGAACAATCGAGCAATTCTGGCTCCTTTTAAGGCAGGAAAAATCTTACCATACCTGAGGCACCTTGACTTATTCTCACTGTGTTGCAGGTAGAGTTCATTAGAATACACAGAAGGGATAAAATAAAGACTGTTGAGTCTAACATGTTTAACCTGAAACGAGAAAGAAACATCCTAGCAGACTGCTTAAGAAAATCACATTTTTATTTGGATTTTGACCCCCTTTCAGTATTTTTGTCGCTTACATCCTCTGTTTCTTCCTTTCAAAGTGGAAATTCTTAGTTTGTGTGCCCTTGGCCTTTAAAAACAGTCCTTTTTTATGGACTCATGTCCTCTGGGCTCGTTCTCCCCCCCCCCCCCAGGTCTCCTGGACTTGCTGGCGGCTAAGTTGGCACAATATTTTTCCAGAGCCCCTTTATCATAAGAGGATACTGTGTAGGTGAATGGGACATTTTTTGGGTGGTGTCCTTTATTTTTCCGAATGGCCTCAGAGACACTCTGAGGAGCTTCAGTCTTTTTTCACCGAGTTTCCATAAACATTTGCTTTATGCGGGTTTATTGAGCATCAGCTGAGTGTTGGAGACTGGCTAGAGATGAGGTAGATGTAAAGGTAAATAAATACTTGGCCCAAAGCTTCGGGGACCTCTCGGTTTAATGAGACAGAAAATGACAGTTAAAGCATTGAGGTGTCTACAAAGTTGTGACATCACAGAGAAGGGACAAACCTCTTTTGGGGGGAGCCGATAAAGTTCCAGCTATATGTGATTTTGGAGTGGGTTCTTGAAGGTTGAGTTAGGGGTTACATGGCAAGTAGGTGCTCCCTGGGGTGGGGTTGGGTTGGGTTGGGCAGGGCAGGAAGGCTGTCCCATAGGGAAAGAACAGCCCACATGAAGTCTGGAGGGCGTGCAGGCATGTGGCTGGAGCTCTCAGGGCATGGCGGGCAGGTGGCATTAGACGCGGATGGAAATACAGGGGGAGCCAGCAAGCATTTTGTTCTTTGGGCAGTGGTGGTGTTTGACCATATTTTAGGTAGAGGGATGAAATAAATATATTTGAATGTTCAGACAGTAACTACCAGTATTCACTTCATACAGGCCCTCTTGGAGTTGAGGAGACTGGTTGGGACTCTTTGCAATGATTCGAATGAAGTAAAGTGGCTTAAACCCCTGCAGTGACCAAGGAGAATGGAGGAAGGTGGAGGTCAATTTGAGACAGTTTTAGGAAAAAAGAATCTATAGGTTGTAGTGACCTGTTGGATATGAAAATTAGGGAAGGAAGAAAAGTGCAAATGGCTCAGGGCCAGGGCCTGCTAGGCCTTTTCCTGTGATGTCACACAGGAAATACTGGCCCAGCAGTTGGGAGAAGTGGACTATCCCTGGGACACTGCCCTAGACTGCCCAGCGGACCAGAGAGATGAGGGATCGACCTCTTTTCACACCCTTACCTCATTCTTTGCACCCAGTAGGGAAGCTTGCTAGAAGCTTGGTTTTCTAGATGGGTCCAGATTCTAAAAATTGTTGTGCGAGTGCAGTGATGGAGAACCTTTTGAGCTCGGCTTGTCAGCATTTTGAAAACTCTAACTTAACTCTGGTGCCGTGTCACGTATAGAAATTTTTTGATATTTGCAACCATAGTAAAACAAAGACTTATATTTTTGTTATTTATTTTATATATTTAAATGCCATTTAACAAAGAAAAATCAACCAAAAACATGAGTTCGCGTGTCACCTCTGACAGGCGTGTCATAGGTTTGCCATCACTGTGCTAGTGGCTTTACATTTTCCCCTATGTAGTTGTTACCAGGTGTCTCCACGGTGGTCATTATTCTCGTATTTTAGGTGCGGACTGTAAGGCTCTGACAGGTGTAATGCAACCCCAGTTCTGGGACTCCTGTCCCTACAGGTGTAGATGCTGGTGTGTTGACCACACTGTGGAATACAGAAACGGTTGGTCAGGTAGGGGCAGCAAGTTTGACCTTGAATATTTTGAATCTTGGTTGTTTCACACGCACTGCCCTCAAGGGGTTCTCAAGGGAGGAGGAAGGATTTCAAGACAGGACATCTGTGCCAAATGCTGTGAAGGTCAAGTACGATAAGGAATGGAAAGCGTTTGTTAGCTTTTGAAAATAGGGTAATTGATGACCTTAGAGTAGAGTCAACAAACATTCCTGTCATTGACCAGGTTTAAATAGTTTAGGCTTCGAAGGCCACAAGTCTGTGTTTTAACTACTCAGCTCTGCCACTGTAGTGCAGACCAGCCGCAGAATGTGCATGAACGACCGCTCATGGCTGCGTTCTGCTTACCCTTTATTTATAAAACCTGCAGTGGGAACAGGTTCGGCCTCTAGTCCTTCCTTGGCCAACCTGACTTAGAAGAAAGGAAATGGGGAGTGGAAACTTAGTATTTATTCAGTGCTTACCATGCCCTAGACTCTTTAGATAAACATTTTTAACCCTGAGGTGTAGGTACCAGCCTCACTTACGGCCGATGGAGAAACCCAAGAGTGTAGAGGACTTGCCTGAAGGTTACACAGCCAGTTAGTGGCTGGATGGGATTGGAACTTCAGTCTGCCTGACCCAAAGCCCCCGGGTCATTTCCACTCCACTCCACTGTCACCCAGAACAGCAGCCTTAGGTCATATCCCTCCCAAAGCCACAGATGGCACAGAGGCCAGCAAGGTCTGCTTTCCTGCTGTTGTTCTGTGACTCCAGTGACGCTGTGTTTTTTGCTTCACCCTTGTATTTGTCAGCTCGGGCTGCCATGGCCAAGTACCACAGACCAGGGTGCAACAATAGACATTGATTGTCCACAGTTAGGAGGCTCGAAGGCATGACAAGGTGTCGGCAGATTTAGTTTCTCCTACGGCCTGTCTCCTCGCTTGCAGAAGACAATCTTCTCGCTGTGTCCTCACATGGTCTTTCATCCCTGGTGTCTGGGTGTCCAAATTTCCTCTTTAAGAAAGAAAAAAGAGAAAGAACTCATAGACCCGGATAACAGTGTGGTGATTGTTGGGAGGAGGGGGGGGGGGAGTGGGAGAAGTGGCAGAGGGTACAGGGGAGTAAGTACTGATGGGAAAAAAATAATAAAATAAAGGGGAAAAATTTCCTCTTTTAAGGATTCCACTCAGATCGAATTAGGGTCCATCCCAATGGCCTCATTTTAACTTATTCAACTTCTTTTAAAGGCTTCTTCTCCAAATACAATCACATTCTGAGATACTGGGAGTTAGGGCGTCAACATCTGAATTTGGGGGAACACAGTTCAGCCTGTCACAGCCTCCCTCCTCTGTGATGAATGTCAAGGCACTGTGAGCCTGCATTCCTCATGCAGAAGATAGAGGGCATCTTCTATACGTGAAGGCGTCTCTTAATTATCATTTGCACCTTGAGTGAACTTTTTTTTAAAAAATATATTTTATTGATTTTTTACAGAGAGGAAGGGAGAGAGATAGAGAGTCAGAAACATCGATGAGAGAGAGAAGCATCGATCAGCTGCCTCCTGCACACCCCCCACTGGGGATGTGCCCGCAACCAAGGTACATGCCCTTGACCGGAATCGAACCTGGGACCCTTGAGTCCGCAGGCCGATGCTCTATCCACTGAGCCAAACCGGCCATGGCTTGAGTGAACTTTTTAAAAAAAACTTTTTGTTTTAGAAGTTTTAATTTTATAAGGAAGCTCCAGAGATAGTTGAGTTCCCAGAAATCACATACCTAGTTTCCCCCTGTTATTACCTAGTACATCAGTATGACACATTGTTCCAACTAATGAACATTATCAGCTAAAGTCTATACTTCCCTGGTATTTCTTTCGTTTATACCTAATCTTATCCATTACATTGACTTGTCGTGTCCCTGGGGCTCCTCTGGGCTGAGACAGTTTCTCAGACTTCCCTTGGTTTTGATGACCATGGCAGTTTTGAGGCATAGCATACGGTTCAGGTGTTTTGTAGGATGCCACTCTGCTGGGATTCGTCTGTTTTCCTCATGATTAGACTGGAGCTGTGTGTTTTGGGGGAGGAGGACCCCAGCGAAAAGTGCCCTTCTCATCACATCGTGCTGATGGTGCACACTCGCAATGTGACTCATCCCAGCTTACAGTCACCTGGGTTACATGGCGGAGGTTGTGGTCCTCAGGTTTCTCAGGATAAAGTTACTCTTTTTCCTTATGTCCCTCTCCATGCTGTGCTCTTGGGAGGGAAGTCACTGTGCGTAGCCCACCATGAAGGGTGGGAGTGATGCTCGCCTCCCTGAGAGTGGACTATCTACATACATTATTTAGAGTTTCTCTGCATGGGAGGTTTCTCTCTTCTTCCCCATTTACTTATATATCAGTATAGATTCATAGGTAGATGAAATGGCAGTGTTGTACTGTGAGGCTATGAGCCCTGATGTCCTTTTGCGGCATCCTCCTTCCCCCCCACCCCCCAATGTTGCCTTCTTGGCTGTAAGTGAGGCTGATCAGCCTTTGCAGGGGCCAAATATGTTGGAATTCTGTTAGGTCAAGCCTAAAATGGGGGCGGAGTTGCTGCCTCAGCAGTTTAATTCTGCCATGTGGACTGTTCACCATATGTGTGTTACCTGAAACCTTAAAGAAAAAGCATTTCTGGACTTCACAATGCTGATGGGCGCAAGCATTGTTGTCTTGATGGTAAAGAAACACACTTAGGGATTGAGGCTGATCAGCCTTTGCAGGGGCCAAATATGTTTGGAATTCTGTTAGGTCAAGCCTAAAATGGGGGCGGAGTTGCTGCCTCAGCAGTTTAATTCTGCCATGTGGACTGTTCACCATATGTGTGTTACCTGAAACCTTAAAGAAAAAGCATCGGCCTGCGGACTGAAAGGTCCCAGGTTCGATTCCGGTCAGGGGCATGTACCTGGGTTGCGGGCACATCCCCAGTGGGAGATGTGCAGGAGGCAGCTGGTCGATGTTTCTCTCTCATCGATGTTTCTAACTCTCTATCTCTCTCCCTTCCTCTCTTGGCTGACCTGCATGCTGTCTAGTAAAAAAGTACTTTTAAGAAAAAAAACAACAACATTGCAAAGTCTTAAAGAAAAGAGAAGCTACTCTGACTTTGCGTGTATACATGCCTAGGTTCACATAAAAAGTAAACACTTTAAAGTTAAAATTCCCAATTTATTATTTCTTTGGGCATATTAACTGTTAACTTTTAATATGTGTCGTAAGGAAAGCTTTTTCCCCCTGATTATTCAAAATTGTTTAATAGCTGAGGTGTAAGAGGGCAACAGGTTGAAATCCTGACCTTCTGGAACTATTTTTCTTTGGCTGTAGGCAGGTTGCGGGCTTAATAGTTTCGTTCTTCTTTGCCCAAATGTTTGAAGATGTTTTTGCACTCAGGCCTATGATGTTTAAGCTTCCGTGGAAAGCAGCCAGGGAGCCCGCTAAAGCTCACTGTGAGGTGTGGGAATGTGTGTGTGGCAGGGAGTGGGGGCAGTTGGGAGATTAGTCGCTCTCTGCCTTGGGGAATGTTTCTATCCACAGGAGGAGTCCTCAGATCCTGAGAGTTGGGTGAGTTGCTGGGATCTTTTAATGTGGCCTGTGGTTGACCAAGGTGACTATAGTGGAGATTCGTGTGACAGCCTGTTAGAGTTGGTTTAAAATAAAGCAGGTACTCTTTTTGTTGTAATCCATCAGTGTTGCCAGGAGTTCTAAACTTAATGTTTACTTTTGATCAGCTGTTGAGAGGGAGGTGAGGTGAAATTGTAGTTTCTTGGGCAGAGGAAAATAACTCTAAAAGACGCCGGACTGCCCCTCAGTTCTGTGGAAAGCCTCTCTGCTGTGTCCTGCACCCATGACACTGAGGAGGGGAAGCCGTGCTGCTGAGAGGGTTGTGGCGGTCGGGGTCGCTCACCGTGGTTCCGCGGTGGGAGATGGCTCTGCCTGTGGCTCCTCACCTGGCCCTTGTCAGTGATGTCATGGTCACCTCTGTCATCTGCCAGGGCAGGCTGTCCTGTTCGTACTTGAAAGAGATCATGGCTGAGCCCCCAAATACCACTTTGCTGCTGCTCTCCTTTTTCAGATCATGGAAACCACGTGCTTTCCAGTGTGACCTCCTCACCGAAGGGCTCAGAGAAGGGCACTGGCCTCAGACTCATAAGCCTAACCTCTGTGGTGCCCCGACTCCCTGTCTCCGCGGAGCCTATCGTGGGGGCTCTGGGGCGGGTGGAGGCCACTGCGTGTGGCCTGACACACCGGCCTTCTGACCACGCTCAGCGGGTGCCGCTGTTCCTGACCTCAGGACGGTGACTCGGGCAGAGCGCCTCCTCTGGACAGGCACGGGAGCAGCAGAGAGTCTGCTGGGGATGCGGCAGGCACACAGCGCTGGCAGTGAGGTCAGAGGATGTGAAAGCTCTAGAGTTCAGCTGAGGGACCAGAGCTGTGGGGGGTGGTGAGAAGGGGGACAGGCGGTAGACAGTGATGGACTTGAGCTTTTTTCCCCCTTCTCTCTCTCTCTCTCTCTCTCTCTCTCTCTCTCTCTCTCTCTCTCTCTCTCTCTCTCTTGTCTTGAGCTCCTGAGTAGTTTGGAAGCGAGAGACTGACTGTACACAGTGGAGCCACTGTTGTTAAAATGAGCATTTGACGTCTGAGAGCAGCAGCAGTTCATGTACAGATAAGATTTTCAAATTACTGCTCAGTGTATTATAAGTAAAAATTTAAACCATGGCTTTCCATAAGCCTTTACATAAGCCTTTAAATTCAATTTGGAAGTCTTATGTTTATAATTTAATTAAAATTAAACATTTAAAATGAATTTCATGTGAAGCTAAAAATTACATATTTCAAATAGGAATCAAAGCTAAACAGTCCGATACTCTTGTTACATTTTTAAAATACCAAAAATTCTCTCCTGGATGTATTCCCTGATGATGCCCAGTGATGCAAACTTTTTTCTAAATATAACACCATTAGCCAGTATTTTGGGTTTGACTCGTCACTTAACTTTCAGTCTTGCTGAGGTTGCAAGACCACCAGTATTCTAGATCAGCTCCAGCGAGGTGAGGTCAGGGCCAGTAATTCATGACCCCAGTATGTTACCATACTGGGATGGCTTGGCTTCAAGTAAAAGACAGTCAAATACGACATAACAGCTTAAACAAGATAAAAATTTCTTTCTCTCTTTTGTTAACAGTCTGGGGTAGGTGGACTTCAAGGTGTCACCAGGGAGCCAGGCTTCTGTCTTGCTGCTTACCTCTATCTTAGTCTCCTGGGGCCGCCATAACAAACCTGCACAAAGGGGATGGCTGAGAAAAGCAGAGTTTGTTCTCTCCCCTTCCTGGAGGCCAGAGTTGGAAGTCAAGGTGTGAGCAGAGCTGTGCTCCCTCAGGAGGCTCTGGGGAGAACCTGTTCCCTGTCTCTTCTAGCTCCTGGGGGTTCCAGGCGACCCTTGGTTTGTGGCTGCCTCCCTCCATTCCTTCTGTCTTCACACGGCCCTCTGGCTGTGTGATGTCTCGTCTCCCTCTGCCTTTTGGTTAGAAAGTTCCGCGTGATGCCATTCCAGGCCCACCCGGCCAGTAATCCAGGGTGCAGCTTGTATCTCAAGATCCTCAATTACATGCACATAGACCACTTTTCTAAGTAAAGTAACAGTTACAGGTTCTAGGGTTTTGGTCCAGCACATATCCTGGGGAGCCATTATAAGCTACCACACCCTCCTACCACAAGGTCACCTCGTGGTCCAGGATGATTGTTAGAGCAGCAGCTAGCAGGCCACCGTTTCCTGCCAGAGGAGAAAAGAGAACGGTGGAAAGGGACCTCTCCCAGCTGGGTCAGCTCCGCTCACGCAGCCTTCCTTGGAATGCCCCCTAATGCCCACTGTCCCCTCTGTGGCCGCATTTACCTAGCTGTCAAGGAGGCTGGGAAATGCAGTCTTTTATTCACGTAATGCACTGTGCTGCTAAAGCATCGTTTCTCAAAAAGGCAAAAATATGACATGCAAATAGAAGAAGGTCATATGTCAACCATTTTATTTAGCTCATTAATTAAGGAGGGAATGAGGGAGAGGTTAAGACCGGTTTAAATGAGAATTTGGAGTGCAGAGATTTGTATCCTCTGTCAGACAGAGTTCATTTGCATGGCTGTGGACAGGAATCGTTTGCATTGCTATCAGTTTTTTGCAGTTTGCAGAGCTGTGAAGCAATCCAGTTGATAGTGAGGTCTACACACCTATGCAATGAGACCAGCCTGGAGAGTCCGCGTCACATACACCACCCAGCAGCACCCACTGTAATTTTTTTTTTTGGTCTCTTTCGAAATGTTGGGTATTTTCAAAAACAGTGACCAGTTAAAAATTACCAAGATGAAGGGAATGGTCGATGCTGGGCTGGCCTCTAGCTGTTCTGCCTCTCGTGGGTTAGAGACCTTTGCCCAGGACGGAGGCTTCATACAGCGAGAGCGGTGCTCCCCTGCACAGATGGACCCCCTATGTTAGACCCCCCTTCTTTTTAATTAAAATTTTTTCACTAAATTCTTTTTGATTAACAGAGCTATGAGCTTTGACAGATGCATAGAGCTGTGTAACCACCACCGCAGTGAAGTACAGAGTAGTTCCTCATCCTGCCCCTGTGCACTCAACCCCTGCCCCCTGGAGAACAGTGCCCTGCTGTCCACGCCTGTAGTTAGTTCGCCTTTTCCAGAATGTCAGATACAGGGAATCATACAGTGTACAGCCTTTTGAGTGTGGCTTCTTTCACTACGAATAATACATTTGAAATTCACCATGTTGTAGTAGGTATCAGTACCTCTTTACTTTATTCCATGGCATGGATATGCCATGGTGTATCCATTCACCAGTTGAAGGACATTTGAGTAGCTTCGAGTTTTTGGTGATTATGAATAGAATTGCTATAAATATGTGCCTACAGGTCTTTTGGGTAAATACACAATTTCATTTCTCTTGGGTCAATCCCCAGTTGTGGAATTGCTTGGTCATAGGGTGGTTAATTTTATGTGAAAATGCCAGTTGTTTTCCAAAGTGGTTGTACGATTTTGCTTCCCGCCAGCAGTGTAGGGGAGTTCCTGTTGATCTGCATCCTCACCAGCAGTTTCTAATCATCAAAAATATTTTTCCTCCATTTCAGCCATTCCGCTAGGTCAGTGGTCGGCAAACTCATTAGTCAACAGAGCCAAATATCAACAGTACAACGATTGAAATTTCTTTTGAGAGCCAAATTTTTTAAACTTAATCTATATAGGTAGGTACATTGTTATTAACTTAATTAGGGTACTCCTAAGGTTTAGGAAGAGCCACACTCAAGGGGCCAAAGAGCCACATGTTGCTCGCGAGCCGCAGTTGCCGACCACTGTGCTAGGTGTATAGTGGTAGCTCGTTGTCTAACAGGGCCCTCTGAATGGTCTCAATGCAACCAGGTTGTAACCAACACCCATGGCTAATCTTTTGATTAAATGGGCAAATCCTCCTACTCAGAGCAATAGTTTTTATAGCTATTTCTCCATAGAAACTTTTGGATTCTGCATCTCTTTTGTCTTTTCTTCCCTTTGATCTTGACACCTGAGCACAGGTGCAGCGTTAGCTTTCATGGAGGGACAGGATGAGTATCGTTGCAAGTGAGCGCGCGGATGGAGCGGAGGAACATTTCAGGTGTCCCTCCTGGTGACCATTATCTCTGCGATGTGGGAGCTGAGGGTTCCTGTGTGGGGCGAGCGTGGGGTGTGCATGTGTGTGTGTAGCCGGAGTTTGTTTGAGGAGGATGGAGGGAGAGCTGATGAGTGAGACACAGTACTGCTCCTCTCCTGCCCTCTCCAGGATGGTTAGGGAGGACTCATGGAGCACCGGCCTCTGGTGGGAACCTCTGGGACCCATGCCTTTCTCTCCCACTCCTCCCCTTTCCTTCCCCCCGAGTCTCCTGCCCTTGACGGAAAGAAGGAATGAGGTTAGAACAGGATTCCATGGTAGCCACTGTGCTGCATGAATACTTGAAAAATATTCCCAAATCAGGAAATCCCTTAGACGTTATTCATTCCCAGCAAGTAAGTTAAATGCATTAAAAAAGCAGAAGGAAACCTTTTCTTGTCAAAATTAATAACTATCTGTGTGGCTGCTGAGTACCCAGCACTGTGGTGAGCACTGTGACGGAGCCAACAAGCGGCAGGCTTCTCTTCCCCACGCTGCCCTTCTTCATGGGAATGGGGAGGGGTAACACTCTCTCCCCACCCCTGCGCACACCCCCTGGGAGCAGGTGACCCCCATCTCATCCTCAGCCCAGCACAGGTCCTGCCTCTCCCCTTCACTGCCGCCGCCCTTCCCCAGTCATGCATCACCGGTGACTCTTCCTGTCTGATCTTCATACTTGCGTGTAAGCCGCTGCAGAGAATGGGCCGGGTGTGGTATCGCTAACGCCAGACAGGCCGAGCGGAGTGTGCACCTGAATCCCTCAGTGCCCCGGCCTCAGGCTGAGGACTTCACTTCTAACGAGAGCACAGCTGCTGGCCTTGAGACCCCGTTCTGAGCACAACCGGTCTGAACCCCCAGGGAAGGAAAGTGCTCAAGGACCCCGCCTCCCTCTTTTTGGAGTCAGTTAACTTGATCAAGCAGCGTAGGGCTCCTTTCCTGCTAGTGTGAAAAGCAGGAGACCCCTGCCCTAGCTCCTGAGAGGAACTGAAATTTCCATGTCCGGGCGGACTTCGATCTTCCAGAGACATTTTAAACCAAGGTTTGTGGTTATTCATTTACGTCACCGTTTGGTTAATGATTCATACCCGCATAATGAAACCAACTTCAGGTATTAAATTCTTTATGGTAAATGATAATTACTACCAGAGTGAGAGGAGGTGAGGGCTAGAGATTTCTCTCCTATAAACTCACTCAGGTCTGAATGAAAACAAGACTCGGACTGAATTCTGCCCATACGTAGATTTATTACCAGGTTGGCATGACACAGCCGTGTAACTAGTTCTGAATGTCTAGTAGAGTCCTAGCTCTATCCCTTGCAGGGGTCGGTGCCCTGAGAGCACCTTGCATTCAGTGTTCACCTGTAGCAAGTATGACAGTATTTCATAGACAATGTACTAGTTTTCTATTGTTGCCCTAAACCAGTGATGGCGAACCTATGACATGTGTGTCAGAAGTGACACGCGAACTCATTTTTTTGGTTGATTTTTCTTTGTTAAATGGCATTTAAATATATAAAATAAATATCAAAAATATAAGTCTTTGTTTTACTATGGTTGCAAATATCAAAAAATTTCTATATGTGACACGGCACCAGAGTAAGTTAGGGTTTTTCAAAATGCTGACACGCCGAGCTCAAAAGGTTTGCCGTCACTGCCCTAAACAGTGGTCGGCAAACTGCGGCTCGCGAGCCACATGCGGCTCTTTGGCCCCTTGAGTGTGGCTCCTCCTAAGCCTTAGGAGTACCCTAATTAAGTTAATAACAACGTACCTACCTATATAGTTTAAGTTTAAAAAATTTGGCTCTCAAAAGAAATTTCAGTCGTTGTATTGTTGATATTTGGCTCTGTTGACTAATGAGTTTGCCGACCGCTGCCCTAAGACATTGCTATGAATGTATCAGCTCAGCACAAACTTATCTCACAGTTCCGAGGAGGGAAGCCAGGCACAGCGTGGCATTGTAGCCGGGTTGGGTCTTGGCTCTGGGTTTCACAGGCTGAGCTGAAGATGCAGCAGGGCTGTTTTCCTTTATGGAGGCTCCTTCAGGTTGGCAGAATTCAGTGCCAGGCGGCTGTCGGATAAGGTCCCCATTTCCTTGCTGGCTCTCGGCTGGGGGTTGTTCTTGACTTCTGTAAGCTGGCTTCATGCCTGTTCTGTGGCCTCCTTGCTCCGTCTTCCAGGCCTGCAATCTGTCAGGTCCACAAGGGCTGAGTCCCTCATCCAGGACCGCCTGCCCGCCTCTGCCTCATCTCATGCTCCTTGGGTGTGGATGAGGTCACAGTAGGAGTAATAACTCAGATCACACTGACTTGCTACCTTCCTCTCCTTACACAAGGCACTTGTAAATGGGTTTTTGGAAGTTTCTGGAAGCCCCCCAGGTGTGTGTCACGTGTGCTCATGAGATGAAGACTGACCTTCACTCTTGCTCTTTCTGCTTTTGAGGGTTCTTGTGATTACGTTAGGCCACCCAGTAATGCAGGGCACTCTCTGTAGTTTAAGGTCAGCTGATTAGAAACTTGCATCTTATCCATTTGGAGTGACGCCTTTGGAGTTCTGCCTGCCACAGACGGAATTCCTGCATCCTGCTGTTCTGCATCTGGGGCCTAGCAATTCTCTGGAATCAGTAGCTCGGCCTGGCGCCATTTACTTATCAACTCTAGGGTACCTTTCCTCGGGCCTGCTAGTTCTTCATACCTGGGTCAACAAGGGCCAGAGCGCTTCTGTGGTATTTCTAGTCCTCTTACCGCAAGTGTCATAAATTTCACTACTGAAAATAGACTTCCAACTAGCATTACACTCATTAACAAAGTCAGAAATTCAGCCAGTGTGCAAGTCCACTTCTAGCCCCACGTGTGCCCATTAGCGTATCCTTGGTGTTGGCTGGTGACAAGGATGGTTCACTGACTGACTTACTGTGGACTCTTGATTAAAAGCTAGTTAATTGCTCCTGGGGCCTGTATTCCAGATGAAGACAATGAATTGCCTTTAGGTGATAGGGTAAAGCCAACTGACACATGTATGTCACACTGTGTATGTTGAAGTGTTTTGAAATAAAATTCAAACGAGGTAGTAAAGACTCTCATCCCCTCAGCTGAGGTCCTCAGGATCTCACCCTTGTTCTCACCCGGTGCCTGGCACGCAGTGGACTTGCAACAGATACCTGAGTACATGAAGTGAATGAACGAATGTCTGTGCTTTACTATATACAGCAGTTGCATACAGTCTGTAATAGTAGCCGGATCAAGCTGCACTGGAAGGAAGTAGAAACATCACTCGGATTATGGTTGAGCTAGGAGTTTATTGCACTCACAGTGCTGCAGACACGCACACTGCAGACAGACTTGAAAATCTTTGTCAACGTCTATCTTAATGGTGCTGCTGGAAGGAGCATGGCTGCGTTTCGATACACTGTTTTCCCACTAGATTTAAGCACCTTTTGATAATGGATGTTTAATTACACCCACCCATCAGAGGATGACCAGTTTTTCCCCTCTCACCACCTTGTTTTCATTTCTTCTTCCCTAGAATTTCCCATCTGAATTTCCCAGACCCACCCGTCTTTGCATATGGATGAGGTCACATTAGCAGTAATAACTCAGGTTGCACGGACTTGCGACCCTCCTCTCCTTGCACAAGGCCCCAGGCCCTTGTTAAAGAAGCTTCTGGACATCCCCGGGGGTTATGTCACTTGTGCTCATGACTAGGGCGGCTGCCAAGACCGCTGGTGCACTTTTCTCCTGGAGCCCTGCCCGCATCAGCTCCCAGTGCCCAGGCATGTGTGTTGGGAGCCTCCTGCGGCCCTTTGCCACTCCCTGGAGTAGAGCCGTCTCAAGCAGCGTTTTAGGTTTTACTTACAGTCCCTCCCCTGTTCCCCTAGGTCCTAGGGCCTAGGAGAGATCCAAGTGATGGACAGACAACACACTGTGCTTGGAATTGTCCTCCTCTTGAGAAGTTTTGACTGGGTCAGGTCATCGTCTGGCTCCTTCCCTCAAAGAGAAACCTCTCACAAGGCTCTCGCCCCTCAGGGTGGGGGTTGTCAGCCCAGGTCTCTCTTGTAGAGCGTTAAGTTTTCCCCCTGCTCAGTTCCAAGTTCTGTCTCCTCCTTTCTCCCCCCAATACTTTCTTTAGGGGGTATATGAGGGAGAGGGGTCCAACGTTAGAAGCCTGGGTATCGTGCTCTTTAAAAATCCAAGCCTGGGATCTGCCGGTTTACCGGATTTACCATTTGGAAATGGCTATTGAATGACATTTGCGTTGGTGATAAAGGTTCCCCCCACCCACTCCCCCAAGGGCCTCTTACTCATCTCCTTTTCCTTTTTCTCTCTCCTTGTTGTGAACATTTCCCAGTGTGAAATGAAAACCTAGACCAGATAAAATTGACAGGAACCTTTACTGTGAAAGTTCAAGATGCTAAAAACTCTAAAATGATTGATACCACACAGTATCGTTTTTCAGTCTCCAGATGTTGTGGGAAATGTAAGATCTGCTTTAAATGCAATAAACAGCCTCAGGTGTGCTCGTCCCAAATACTGCTTTCGTGTATACATAATTATTTTTAACTAAAACACTCAGGAATGAAAAGGAACCCCTGCCCTTCTCTCTTTCACTGCCCGGAGATAAAGCCCAGTTTGGTTTATTTCTGCCACCCCTTTAAAAAAAAATTCCTTATATGGCAGTTTCTAAGCAGCAAAATAGTCAGCTGTGTGATTAAAATGTCAAAAAGAGTAGGAAAGCTGGCCGCTGGGTAAAGTATGTTTACACAAAGGCTGGAGACTGGATGGGGAGAATGCCGGGCCTCCCAGGTCCTGCATGAAGTGATTAAGGCGGGGAGGCCGCGCCCCTTGCAGACTGACAGGCCCTCCCGCACAATGGAAGGAGCTGGCAGGGGCTCTTGGCATGCAAGCTGCACAAATGGGTCCTTGTTTAACCTTTTTAGCACATTTTGTGTTTCTCTTCATCTTATGAGCGCTTTAACTTTGAGGGCCTCCTTCCGCAGAATCACATAGTAGAGAATTGGGGGTGGGGGCGGGGGGTGGAGAGTGAGGGGAACTGGGATGAGGAAAGGGATCCAGAGGTGCAATGAGGTGGATTTAATTTATGCTCAAGAATGATCCCCGTTTACCTCAAACCTTGTAAACTGGTTAAGTTGGTGCTCCAGCCACAGCCCTAGACTCTGCTTAGACCCTGATGGGGGAAGGAGGGTCTTCCTTAGAGGCCCCGTCCTGTCAGCTGCCCAGGAGTGATGGGAGGTGCGGCAGTGTGGCAGGGCAGCCCGCTTGCTGCTAGATGAGCTGATTTTCAAGCTAATACCTGACAGTCTTGCCTGGTTTTTAAGAGCCTCTTGCCTTAAAACATAGTTGTAGCCAGAACACCATGCTTTTGGGGTAATGATTATGTGGTTTTGCATTCTGATCAACGTGGGGAGGTTAACCTGACAGCACCTGGTTTATGTAAAGAGGCAATTATTTTACTTTAAGGTAGCTCATCCTGGGGAATGTTGAGCATTTCATTTTAAACAGGAAGCTGTGTGAGGAAAGACACTGGCAGTGGTCCCCCTGAGTCAGCGGGTGTTGGGGAGATGCGTTTTTCAGTTTTGATCACTGTTGAGTGAACCACGCTCAGCAGGGCCAGTGGTGAACCTGAGGAGGGGCGGTGAAGGATTAAAACAGACAAGAGAATATAGGTGGGGCCAGGTGGGATATTGTTCTCGGATGGAGAGACAGTGCCACAGTCTGTAAGCCGAGTCTTTATTTTATAGTCAGATCCCACCAGGCAAAGCAAGAGCGTGGTCAAGATGTTTACAATGTCCTCGCCAGTTTCTAATCTACTTAATTTCATGCACCTGAGGACTCTATCAAGCTTTGTTTTGGCAACACTTGCTGCACCTCCCGCAGCCCACATCACTCAGCCACCTGGGACCACAGGTTCGGACCATAAGGTCAAGCTTACAACCATAGCCTTTGGCTATAATTGTGCTGGGAGGGCTTCGCCCTCCAAGCTGGGACTTGCACGTGGTTTTGCCACGAGAGGACCGTGTCCTCTCATTAGTCCGAGGCTTGAACCTGTCCAAACTCTGTAGCCACTCTCCACATTTCCCCCCTTTTTTGTTTTTAATCACTTCTGTTTACATTATTCATCACAATCACTTGGACTTATAAGGATTATTCCAAAGTTAGGAATTGTCCAAAACTTTAAGCTATTAGAATAAACATAAAAGTAAAAACTTGCTCCTGTTTACTTGGCATCAAAAGCTTTAGGCAAATTATGCAGCATAACCAAAACATCAAGAACACAACTCTGGTTATTAACAAAACAACAACAAAATAATGTCAGTGCAACACAGCAACAAGAGAGAAACCAAACCACAGATATGTTAACATTTTCAGGACTATTTCCACAAAATGTAAGTTTCTTTTGCTGCTAGTGTATATCTACTCAGAGTCTTCAGCTTTGGCTGCGCAAGACTTTACAGAAGACTGGCAGCTAACCAACGCTAGCATAGCCAGAAACATGGCTGAAGGAGTAGCTTCCACTCCCTGCTTTTCTACCATCTGCTGGGCCTCAGTCATTAACTTATTCAGCTGACCCATGTTGGCACCTCAGCCCCTTGCGTAGCCTTCATTATCTTCTTCTGCATTGCGATCATCAGGGCAACTCTCAGTCTTTTGAACAGAGGGACAAGGAGCTTCTCTGGGTCCATCGTGGTGATGCACCCAAATATTTTGGGTGCAATACTCTGGCACCCAAATTGGCTGCACTGCTCCCTCTGGAAAGATACAAACATAACCTCTGCCCCACATCATTACCGGATCTGGTCTAAACCATTGTCCAAAATATATTTCTTTTAGAGAGAGTAGATCTTTGTGTCACCTCAGGGCTTGAGATGTCACAAAGCTGTCTCTCAGTTAACTTATTTTCTATCTTCTACTTTTCTACTTAATCTATATCTTCCTTGGACAAAACTTAAGAAATTTAAGAATATGACTACGCTTCTTTGAGCATTGTTTTAGAGATCCCTTTCCTGAGATCCTGAATTTCCCATGTTTTACAACCAGCTGCTACCAAACCTACCTTACTTTCACTTTCTGCATGTGCTTCACTGGAGCGTCCTTTTACCTTACAATTATAATTCCGGTACTCAGGCCCCACATTGGGTGCCATATGAACCGCCCTCACCACAGCCAGTGGTGAACCTGAGGAGGGGCAGTGAAAGATTAAAGAAAACAGGCAAGAGAATTTAGGTGGGGCACTGTTCTTGGATGGAGAGACAGTGTCATAGCCTGTAAGCTGAGTCTTTATTTTATAGTCAGATCCCATGAGGCAAAGCAAGGGTGTGGTCAAGATGTTTACAATGTTCTTGCGAGTTTCGAATCTACTTAATTTCATGCACCTGAGAACTCTATCAAGCTTTAGTTTGGCAGCACTTGCCCTCTTATTAGTCTGAGACTTGAACATGTCCAAACTCTGTAGCTGCTCTCCACAGTTGAGCACTTCACCAGGAATGTGGCCACTTCATTTAGGGGGAGTTTTTCATCTCAGTGGTATAGAAATAATTGTCATTGTGGTTTAATAGATGACAGTTAAAGTGTAAGATCAGTGCCTCCTGATTACAGTGGCCTCCACTTGTCCCAATTTTGAGGTCAGTCTGCTCATCTGACCACCCCAGGGACTCTTTGTCAGTAGCCCCTCATGGAGTGGATGCAGTGGCTTGTCTCATTCTGGGGAACATTCCTCCTGTTTTCTGTGATTCCTCAGAGTTCCTTTTCTAAACCTGTTTTGTTGGCTGTCTTTAAGGGTAGGGTCTTTCCTGGACCATCTGGTGATCCTAGTCTCTATGTACTAGTAAGTGTGAGGTGCTAAAATGCTGATTGAAAAGGGCAGGTGTATACTGAGTGCAGGCTATAGGTAGAGTAATGGACTGGTCAGGGACCTGCCTTTTTTTTTTTAAATTTATTGAGACGGGGTGGAGGGCGGGGAAACAAGTTGTTTTCCATTTATTTATGCATTCGTTGGTTGATTCTTTTTTTAAATTTATTTTTATTGTCTGTGCCCATGGGCTATGCCTATATGCATACAAATTATTTGGTTAATCTCTGCCCATCCCTGCCTGTCCCCTCCCCCTCACCTTCCCTCTGAGATCTGTCTGTGTGTTCCATGCTTCCATGTCTCTGGACCTATTTGTTCATCAGTTTACTTTGTTCATTTGATTCCACATATAAGTACAGTCATGTGATATTTTTCTTTCTCTGACTGGCTTATTTCGTTTAGCATAGTAATCTCCAGGTTCATCCATGCTGTCTCAAAGGATAAGAGATCCTTCTTTTTTACCGCTGCATAGTATTTCATTATGTAAGTGTGCCACAGCCTTTTCATCCACTCATCTACGGATTGTTTCCAGATCTTAGCTATTGTAGATAACACTGCTATGAACATAGGGGTGCATATGTTTTTTTCTGATCGGTGATTCAGGATTCTTAGGATATTTTCCCAGAAGTTGGATCACTGCAGTTCCATCTTTTATTTTTTTAGGAATCTCCATACTGTTTTTCACAGTGGCTGCACCAGTCTGCATTCCCACGTCCCAGCAGTGTACTAGGGTTCCCTTTATCCCCACATCCTCGCCAAAACTTGCTGTTGGTTGGATTGTTGCTGGTAGACATTCTGAAAGATGTGAGGTGATATTTCATTGTGGTTTTATTTGCATCTCTCTGATGATTAGTGACATTGAGCATTTTTTCATGTCTCTTGGCCATCTGCGTGTTTTATTTGGAGAAGTGTCTATTAAGGTCTCTTGCCCAGTTTTTAATTGCATTGTTTGTCTTCCTTTTGTTGAGTTCTATGAGTTCTTTATATATTTTGAAAATTAACCCCTTATTAGACGTATCACTAGCAAATACGTTTTCCCATACAGTGAGTTCCCTTTTAATTTTGAGGATGGTTTCTTTTGCTGTGCAGAAGCTTTTTAGTTTGAGGTAGTCCTAATTGTTTATTTTTTCCTGTGTTTCTTTGCCCTAGAAGATGTATTGGTGAAAATTCTGCTACATGAGATGTCTGAGATTTTACTGCTGATGTTTTCTAAGATTTTTATGGTTTCACGGCTTACATTTAAGTCTTTTATCCATTTTAAGTTTATTCTTGTGTATTGTGTAAGTAGATAGCATAGTTTCATTTTTTGCATGTACCTGTACAGATTTCCCAACACCATGTATTGAAGAGACCGTCTTTACTCCATTATATGCTTTTGCCTCCTTTGTCAAATATTAATTTTGTCAAATATTGGCGTGGATCAATTTCTGGGGTCCCTGTTCTATTCCATTGATCTATATGCCTGCTTTTGTGCTTGTACCAGGCTGTTTTGGTTACAATGGCTTTGATATACGATATTGTGATCCCTCCAACTTTGTTCTTCTTTCTCAAAATTGCTGCTGCTGTTCGGTGTCCTTTTAGGTTCCATATAAATTCTTGGAATATTTGTCCTAGATCTGTGAAGTATGCTTATATATATTGCTTTGGGTAGTATGAACATCTTAATGATGTTAATTCTTCCAATCCGTGAACACAGTATTTTCTTCTACTTGTTTGTATCTTCCTTTGTTTCTTCTTCTTTTTTTTTTAATGTCTTATAGTTTTCTGAGTATAGTTTTCTTTTACCTTCTTGGTTAAGTTTATTCCTAGTTCCTTATAGTTTTCATTGCAATGGCAGATGGGACTGTTTTCTTAGTTTCTTTCTGAGAGTTCATTATTGGTATATAAAAATGCCACTGATTTCTGGATATTAATTTTGTTCCTGCTACTTTGCCAAATTCATTTATTAAATCTAGTAGTTTTTTGGTGGAGTCTTTAGGGTTTTCTATGTACAATATCATGTTATATGCAAATAATGACAGTTTTAATTCCTTCTTTCCAATTTGGGTGCCTTTTATTTTTTCTTCTTGTGTGATTGCTATTGCTAGGACTTCTAGTACTAGGTTGAATAAGAGTGGTGAAAGTGGACATCCTTGTCTTGTTCCTGTTTTTTAAGGGAAACTCTTTTAGTTTTTGCCCATTGAGTATGATGTTGGCTGTAGGTTTGTCATATATGGCCATTACTATGTTGAGGTATGTTCCCTCTATTCCCACTTTCCTGAGAGTTTTTATTAAGAATGGGTGCTGGATTTTGTCAAATGCTTTTTCTGTATCAATTGATATGATAATGTGATTCTTAAAATTATGTTTCTGTTAATTTTAGAAAGGAAGGGGGAGTGAGGGAGGGAAGGAGGGAGGGAGGGAGAGAGAGAGAGAGAGGGAAACATTGATGTGAGAAACATCATCGGTTACCTTATATACGTGTCCCAACTGGGGATTGAACTTGCAACCTGGGCATGTGCCCTGACTGGGAATTGTACCAGTGACCTTTTGGTGCATGGGACAGTGCTCAACCAATTGAACCACAGCATCCAGGACTGATCATGTGATTTTTATCCTTCATTTTGTTTATGTGCTAGATCACATTTATTGATTTGCGAATATTGTACCAACCTTGCATCCTAGAATAAATCCCACTTGGTCATGGTGTATTGTTGGATCCGATTTGCTGATATTTTGTTGAGGATTTTAGCATCTATGTTCATCATGCTATTCGCCTGTAATTTCTTTCTTTGTAGTGTCTTTATCTGGTTTTGGAATTAGGATAATGCTGGCCTCGTAAAAAAATTTGGAACTCTTCCATCTTCTTGAGGTTTTGGAATAATTTGAGGAGGATAGTTGTTAGTTCTTCTTTGAATCTTTGGTAAATCTCACCTGTAAATCTATCTGGTCCAGGACTTTTGTTTGTTGGGAGTTTTTTATATATTTTTATTACTTCTTCAATTTCATTAGTTGTTATTGGCTATTCAGATTTTCTGAGTCTTCCTGAGTCAGTCTTGGAATTCTGTGTTTCTAGGAATTTTTTCATTTCACCCAGGTTGTCCAGTTTGTTGGCATATAGTTGCTCATAGTATTTTCTCACAATCCTTTATATTTCCGTAGTGTCAGTTATTACTTCATCTCTTTCACTTCTGATTTTATTTATTTGGGTCCTCTCTGTTTCTTGATGAATCTGGCTAAAGGTTCATCAATCTTTATTTTTTTAAAGAACCAGCTCTTGGTTTCATTGATCTTTTCTATTTTATTTCTTTTTTAGTCTCTGTTATTTATTTTTGCTTTGATCTTTAGGCCTGTAACACTGTGAACTTCTCTCTCAGGACTATTTTTGCTGTGTACCATAAACTTTGTGTTGTTGTCTGTTCATTTTCATTTGTTTCCAGGAAGTTTTTTATTTCAACCTTGATCTCATTGGTAATTCATTCATTGTTTAATAACACACTATTTAGCTTCTATGTGTTTGCATGTCTTTGACTGTTTTCATTGTAGCTGATTCCTAGCTTCATGCTGATGTGATCTAAGAAGATACTTGATATGATTTCAGTCTTCTTGAACTCTACATAGTGTAGAGACTTGTTCTGTGTCCTAACATGTGGTCTGTCTTTGAGAATGTTTCATGTGCACTTGAGAAGAAGGTATATTCTGCAGCTTTGGGATGAAAAGTTCTGCGAATATCAAATCCATCTTATCTAGTGTATCGTTTAAGGGTGCTGTTTCCTTGTTGATTCATTGGGTGATTCTTCTATGTGCCCTGTCCAGAGTTCAAACCGGAAACCTTGGTGTATCCGGGCAATGCTGTAATCAACTGAGCTACCTCGCCAGGATAGGACCCGTCATTTCTTGGCATGTCCCCAACTGTGATTATTTATAGGTCTTTTCTCTTATTGAGTTTCCCCAGAGTGGAATCCTTTAGTTTCTTCTTGCCGTGGTGGGCTAGCTTGTTGTTGGTGTTTTTATAACTAAGAGGGAGCATGCGTCCACATTAGACCCACCAATCTGCATGTAGAATTTTTCCTTAATCTGTTATTTAGTGTAGCACTCAAGAGTTCAGCTCTTGAGTCTCCATTGTCTTAGTTTACAACGTTTTCAGAGAAAAACTCAGTCTCCAGGATGAGGGAAGGGATGCTCCTGGTTTGGAGTGGGGCGGGGGCGGGGGGGAGGGTGAGGTCGTAAATAGATTTTCACCCCATTGTCCTGTGTTTGACCCCACCTGTGCCCCTGCGTTCAGAGGTGTCTCCTGTCTGAAACTGAGTTCTCCTGTCTCCCTCCCAGCACTCATCTTTTCTAGTTGGCTCCATCCACTGCTCCTTGGCAATCTGTTTCCAACTTTCAGAAGTTTGGTTTCTTGCCTGTGGTTGTCTCCTTTCCCCATTGGTCTCTCAAATCCCTTTACTGCAACTTTAATGATATTTTAAAAGGGAGAGAAGGCAAACAAGGGATCATCTGCTATGTTTAATGGAAAGTGCACACAAATTCTCTAATGAGCAATCTAGAGGGGGATGAATAAACCCCTGTGGTTATAAACTTACCTTGTTTTATAGTGTTTGAGGCCTGCTTTTTGTAAAAACCTACTTAAATAAAAGGACCATGTTGGAGAGCCATTGTTTATATTCACCTCATAATACTTCAAATCCTAGTAAAAGTTAGAGGGGATCAGAGACAAGTAAGCATGACTGTTCAGCCAAGGTCCATGGACGATTGGATGGTGGGAGGTTCCACTGCCCTGGCCTTTTCTATAAATGCAGATTTAATCTGGATTTCCTACTTTTATAAGTGCTAAGGGAGGGTTAATATGTGGGCTTCACACCTGCACAGACCCCAGAACTGTTGGTATTTCTGCTTTGCCATGTCTGGGCCATGAGCAGATTAACTGGTTGGAGCCTCAATTTCCTGAACTAAAAATGGGGGAAATAGTGCTTTTCTCCCAAAGTTATTAGGTTTGAATGAATTAATGTTTGCAAGTGCTTAGTCTTGTGTGACCACGTAGGACACATCTTATTTACTTTAGTATATTTAGGTCTCCTTTTGTATCTTGCATCACTGCTCACTGTGGTCAGCCTAGAGGCTCTTGATACCCTCACTCCTCAGTGTTGAGTAATTATTATAGTTAGCGGTTGGTCCCTGAACAGAACACAGTTCAGACAATTAAATGGGTGGGCACGAATGCTTTCTGAAGGCACTGCGTGACATTGGGGTTCAGTGTTCCAGCCATTCATAATGACCATTGTATGCTCATGGCACATAACCCACATTTTACGAAAGTACTTACTTTTAGAGAATATTTTTGAAGAACGTATGGGGTAGGTAGATTGAAGCCAGGATGTAGATCTTTTTAGATCTGCTGTTACTATACCCTGAAGAGTTAAAGTGAGCAGAAACTTACAGGTAACTCTTGTGTAAGTGGCATAGTTGCTCCTAGGGGCAATTCGAATAATCAGGCAATAATAATAAAGTTCATTATCTCTCCTAAGTACTTTAAATAGAAAAGAGCAGATGACCAGAGAGAAATACATCTGTGATCTCTTTACCGTAGGGAATAGGTCCCAAACCAAACATGAAGAAAGATTCTCATATTTGTCCTGGTTCCGTTTTCTACCTGCCCTCTCCGGGCCCTTCCCAGTTTTTGGGTTCTCCACAGCAAATATCTTAGTTTCTTAGTTTCCTAGTTTGCTCTTTCCCCTGTCTTTCCCTCCACACATATTCCTATATAGATGTGTGTATGTCTTAGATAAAATCTGAATTGTGCTTTGTATTCTGTTTTGAATTCTGTATCATCCACCTATATTGTGAGCATATTCTCCCTCTTCCCCCATAACAATTCCATTTTAACCTTACAGCAATTCCTTAGGACAGATATTCCTTAGAGAAGAATTCCAAGTAATACATGTAAAGAAACGAGGAAAGGATAAAACACCATTGGAGCACCTCAGGAATAAATGCTGCAGGCGGCACCACAGATGAGTACTGAAGTTAGCTCAAAGTACCTCCCCCCAAACACTTACTAATTACTGTGGTGTTTTTAACAAATATCCAAAAATTCCTTGACAGTCTTTCTTCTGGGAGGTGGACCTTAATTCTCCTCTCCTCTGAGTGTGGTCTGAACTTAGTGACTCACTTAGAAGGAGCAGAGGAAAGAAAAGGACAACGAAAACCTTATAGTGCGAGAGCTGATAGACTTCCCTAAGTGATCATGGTTATTTCAGCAGTAAAAGTCATGTCGAAATCATGAGATATTTCAATAAGATGTGATGAGGGGGGCATACCACCCCTGTGGTGTTCTTCCAAAAGCCTATAACCCAAGTCTAAGCACAAGAAATTATCAGACAAATCCAAATTGAGGGAAATAGTGTAAAATACCAACCAGTAGGCTTCAAAATAGTCAAGGTCATGAGAAACAAGGCAAGACTGAGGAATTGCCAGGAAGAGAAAGGAGGGAGATAGGATGACTAAACACCACGGAATGCAGTGGAATCTCAGATTGGATCCTGGAGGAGAAAAAGGTTTCAGAAACCAGGGTGTCCAAAGTGTCCAAAGTTGGAAATAATATCCCTATTTGCTAGTACCATGCACTTCTTTGATAATGTAGTTTGTTTAGTTGTTGTTTTTTTAAGATGTGGTACATTATATAGCTGTCTGGGCATTGGATTATTTTTATGGTGGTAGAGATGCTTTTGCAGGAAACCTTTAGATGGCAGCATCTCTCACCATAAACCTCATTCGGAACAGAATTTGTAAGATGTTTGACACAGGAGGATGCTCAGAATTAGGCTGACTCATCCCTTCAGTGTGTGGTGACGGAGCTGAGGCCCCCGGAGGGTCAGGACCCTGGCTCAGGGCTGAGCCGCTGGGAGAGCTGTGGACCCCTGTCTGGCCTTCTTCCCACCACCCTTCCTCTTGACCTGTGTGAAATGTTTCCTGGCTCTGTGGCCTTGTTAAAAGCCCACATTCAGCATCAGGCAACCAAGGAAAATGAGAGTCCAGTGAGATTTGGGACCAAAATGTAATATGTTTCAAAGCAGCAGACAAAATAGGTAATCTTTTTTGGGGGTAAGCAGATTTATTTAGATACAATTTTCATAGCATACAATTCACTCATTAAAGTGTACACTACAGCAATTTCTAGCATAGTCACAGGTTGTGCAACCATCAGCACACCCTAATTTTAGAACATTTTTATCACCCTAGAACAGGGGTGGGCAAACTTTTTGACTCGAGGGCCACAATGGGTTCTTAAACTGGGCGGAGGGCCGGAACAAAAGCATGAATGGAGTGTTTGTGTGAACTAATATATAATTCAAGTAACATCATTACATAAAAAGGGTACGGTCTTTTTTTTTTTTAGTTTGATTCATTTCAAACGGGCCGGATCCGGCCTGCAGGCCATAGTTTGCCCACGGCTGCCCTAGAAAGAAGTCCCATACCCGTAAGCCATCACCCCATAAGTCTGCATATCTCCCAGCCTCTGGCAACCATTCATATTTTGTCTCTTATTAATTTGTCTCTTCCAGACATTCATATGAATGAAATCACATAGTATGTGGTCTTTGGCGACTGGCTTTTTTCAGTTAGCATAATGTTTTCAGGTTTCACCCATGTTATGGCATGCCTGAATCAGAACTCCATTCCTTTTTATTACCCAATAATATTCCAGTGTGTGGATATATAACATCTTGTCATCAGTTGATGGACATTTGGCTGTTATGAATAATGCAACTAGGAACATTCACGCACAAATTTTTGTGGGAATGTACATGCACATAGAAGTGGAATTGTTGGGTCAATTGATAACTCTTTGTTTAACCCTTTTGAGGAACTGCCAAACTATTTTCCAGAGTGGCTATTGTGCATTGCCCTAGCAACATGGGAGGGTTCCATTCAGTCTTAGTACGAATTCCAGATTTCCCGATAAGTTGGGGTTGCGGGAGAAGGGAGAGATTTGACTCTGAAGCTCTCTTGTATCTCTGACTCACACACCAGACTGGCTGCTGCGCCTGTGTGCAGGCAGCCGTGTCAGCTGCCAAGAAAGCAGTCGTCTTCTCTGCCCCACACAGTTGCCGTGCGTCACAGGCTGATAAAATGCCTGCATTCTGAGGCTGCTCGGAGTGTGTTGATATTACAGGCTGGCTGTTTGCAATCCTTGCCTTCTGACTTCGGAGCGACCAAGCCACCCAATCATCTTTGTCCCAGTTGGAGAAAAATTCCAAAGATAAAACCCTTCGCCCTGAGCTGTCCAGGTTTGAACACGTCAAAATCACTTGCTTGACACTCACCGAGGACAGCTGTAGGGACTTCACCGCAGAAGAGCAGCTTGGTTTCTGTCCAAGTTTACATTCTCAAAACTGACCTTACCCACTTCTTCTTTGGCAGCCCAGGCTGGACATTCCCGTGTCTGTACTGAGATGACTGTGTGTGTGTGTGTGTTCGAGCTCAAGGGAGGGGAGAGGGCTGGCTCTTCCTTTAGGCATGTTTGGGTCCTGGTGAGGACACACACTGCACATGCTGAGCTTTGCATCTGGAAAAAATTAGCCACACTCAGATCTTTCCCACTACAGGTCCCGTCAGGAAGCCCAAGTATGTGGAAAGCCCCAGAGTGCCTGGAGATGCAGTTATAATCCCGTTCAGAGACGTGTCCCAGCCAACAGAGCCTAATGAGAATGGTAAGAATCTGTTTTCAATGATCCCTCCCCCGCAAGCCCCCCAAAGATTGTACGTAAGGGCATTTCATTTCTGAGTGAAACTTGAGTGCCTCTTGCAGGAATGCTTTTACTAAACTGAATGTGTTTGGGAGAGTTTTTTTTCCCCTCAGCTAGTTACAGAGGTCTGTTCCACTAATGTGCATTCTTGGAATTACTAGTATGTGCATAGTGTAGGAATAGCTGAGTGGGTACATATGCATTGTTTAAGGGTTCACTCTTATTTCCTCTCAAGTTTGACCTCCCTGGCATGGGGGGATATGGAAAAGCAGCCACGAGAATGCTTCCAAGACGTTGTTTTGTTTTTTAGTACTCCATCGTTTTAGAATATTTAACAACAGGCTTTTACTGGACAGCTGAAACTTTAGCTGCATGAAGCTTCTAATAATTAGCTTACTTAAAACCATTTGGTAGCTTTTGAAAGCTTATTTCTTAACATCTAAAGTTTTTCTTTAGGGGAATATAGAAGTGGGCCAAAAAAACCCCACACACCCAAAAAACCCAAACTAATTGAAACCTTTTCAAGAAGACATTTTATATTTTGCTTCCCCCCGCCCCAATATCTGGAAATGTGTGTGACAGGCATTAAAAACTTAGAGCATTTCATAGATGTATTAATAGTTTTTTTATTTTTTTAAATCAATTTAAGAATGTACCCCTTTGTTCCTTTCTTGGAGTAGGGGGTTGCCAAACTGACAGCTCTTTGGTATTTAATTTGTGTTTTGAATTTACATCCTATTTTCCTAAATAAACATGTTAAGGAACCCTGGCCTACGTAGGGAACCTGTTTTACCCTCATTGTGGGCACAAGCTCATGTAGTAATGCTGAAAGAGACAGGAAAACGCATCCATATTTGCACTTAGAAATATCTGGCACCCTGCTCTCCTAAGTTGTGGGGTGTGGGCATACAGCCTCTTTATGTTCTAACCACCAGGTGTGTATTCTCTGTTTCTGCATTTTGTGTGATGGGGAGTGGGTAGGAACATGGAGTGGGGTGGTGGTGCTGAAAATAAAGCTAAAAATGAATTGAGAGAGGAGGGATTGGCAGAAAAATGAAAATTGGGAAGAGGAGTTTGGGATGGGTGGTGGATGAGATGGGGCCAGGAGCTGGGCATGTGGGACAGGGAAGAGGAGGTAGTGTGTGTGGGTTGGCATGAGAAATTCCACCCTTTTTCCTCTGGCCAGGCACCCAGTCATTAGGCGTAGGTAGGAGGTTCACACTCGGAGAGGGACAGGCAGGGTAGTGCGGTGATGAAGACAGGAGAGTCCATGGTGGTATCTGGTTAGGATGGCCATCCTACATACATGAGGACCCTCTTTGTTGTGAATTCATATGTTCAGGGTGTCCGTGTGTTGATCTATTCTCATTTATGTTTTGAGTGTTGAATGGAAAAATAAAACACTGTTCCTCTAAAGTAAGTATCAGTCATCTTCCCATTTCAGAATAAGCCTGCCACCTTTTGCCCTCATTCCCACCCCCAAAGTCTTTGTAATCCTGGGTGGTTATGTCCCTTGCATTTTGGCTGGCCTAGCCTCCATTATATAACCTCTTCCTCCCTGATGGAGAGTATTGTTGAGTTCCTGTCTAGAGTTTATGACTTCTGCTAGAGTGAGAATGGGGGAGAAATTTAGGATTTTTATTGGGCAAAGAAAATAGTTTATAAATAGCTTCCATTGTCAACTTCCCTCCTCTGGCTCAAGGCAGAATTGGCTGTCTTTTTGGGGGTGAGGAGGCATTCTTATGCTTGGCGCCAGCTGAGCTGAATTCAAGTGTAGTGATTGATATTGCTGGAGTTGCCTGTAGTTTTCATGAGCACTCACTGCTAAGACTTAAGCTCTTGGATTTGACATCAGTCTCCAGGAGATCTGAAATTATGACATACCTGGGCTGTGAATAAGGATAAGAAGTTTCCAGAAGTTTTGCATAGAATTAAAAAACAAGGGTACGTTTTCTCTCTTTTAGGTGTTTGGAAAAGGGGTATTGTTCGTATTTGTGGGCGCAGGTCGTTTTGTGGTTAGTCATGGTGTTGGTGGAAGACCAAGCAGAGTTAACTGTTAGGTGAGGAGGAGGTGGTTGCCTAACAGAATCCAAGTTGACAAAGAGTCAAGGATGCTGTGTTTTGTAATTCCCATGGAATCCTTTAAATTTCAATGGAATTAAGTTTGACATATTAACATGTACATTTTATGTCCAGGTCATTGAACCTACCGGAGAGGCTGGGCTGAATTAAAGCTAATTGAGTTTGAGTTTGACCCAAGCATGTACAGATCCACTTCTAGGGCTTCATTTCATCACTTAAGTTTTAGTTTAAATCTTGGGCTTATGCTTTCTGTATTTCCTTTGGGCATTTTTTTTTTTAAATCTCTAAGACATTTTTTCAGGTGCCGTCAATAATAGCATCTCAGTCTTCACCAGACTAACAAACTCTATGGAAATAGCTCCTAGCAAAGTGCTTTCAAAATTTCACATAGACTCATGAAATATCTTCCTAAATGTGCTTCCTAAATGTTTGCCATACCCTCTCCAGGCTAGCTGCCTTGCTTTATGGTCATGTAGCTCCATAAATTCTTGATTCTTGGCTTCCTGTATAAAATTTAAATCAAAGTAAAATAAAATCAATGAGTATTTTGAAATTACTAATTTATAAGTAATTACAGTTACATATAAGTTGCATATTTTAGCCACCTGGGAAGTGGTTATATGGACAGATGAACATTTTTTTAATGCAAGCAAAGAACCTGTTAAAAGTTTGAATTCATCTGGATACATCTTTAGGGAAAGACATTCTACTTTATTCAATGTTTTAAAATATTTTTGAAGAACAGCATTTTCTACTCGGCAAAAAAAGAGTGAGTTAATGAGGTCCTCAAACAAAATACAATCCCTCTTTTCCTATCAAATGGCTCTGTCACACAGAATGAGTTCTTCACAAATAAGCCTTCTATCGTAAAACAACATATTGTTTAGGGGGAAAATGTCATTTACCCACAAAATAATACCTTTGCCTTAAGGGCAAGTAAAAAACCAGATAAGTTAGAGAGGATTACTAAGTTACAATAGGATTCACAGCTGTGTTTCTTAAATTAAGGGCAACCATAATCCATTTAGGTCGGCTTCAATCTGTCATTAGCTACTTGAGCAAGCTTTGATGGGGAGGGGTGAGAAAGTTTTAGTCTTATGAGTCATTGCTTGGTGAAGATCAATCTCAAAATATAATTAAACATTTTTTTCTGGCAGTCTGGTTAGCAAGTAAAACTGACGCATACGAAACAGCAGAATCATTAAATGCCAAACTCTCTTATTGGGAGGTGTGGGTCTTTTTTAGATCTGTGTTTAAGTTAATATCGATGCCTTATGTTTTTGGTTATTTTTCCAGGCATTTAAAAAGATGTAGAGAATGAAAAAGGTGTAAAAACTAATGGCATTTGTCTACCCACTCCTCAGGTTAACAAATAAAACATAACTGTTTTCTCCTGATCTTATTCTTCCTTTCCCAAGCAATAACCTAGCTCCTGCTGTTGATTTTCAGCTTCTTCTTAGAATGGTGATGGACTACTTGATGAATAGTCAAGTAAAGTTTTATTAAATTAAAGTACAGAGAGGGGACACACCTGGTATGTGTGTGGTGAAGAGAGACTGGAGGTAGAATATCCATTCATTCTCTACTTCCTTAAATAAATATTAATTACATTCCTATGCTGTGAAAAGCTCTATGTTGGATGCTATTTGAGACGGGTTATCAAGCATAGGTCTTTTCTTCACAGAAGCTTAGAGTCTGGTTGCGGATTAAAGGCCCTGTGTACAGAGTGATTATCATGCGAGGGGGGAAGTAGTGTTGACTGATTCCAGCTGTGTGATAAATCGGATGCACATGAAGGCACCAGGAAACACTTAATTGGTTGGACCTATGCCTTAAGATTTACCTGGCATAGGATGGAATGAGGCAGGAAGGAGACTAGGATCAGACAAAGGCTGTAAAGTGAGAAAATAAGATCTCAAATTAGAACAGGATCAGGGAAGAAGAGGTGATGAATAGGAAGATTCATGAGAAATTGCAAGGGCCAGGAGCTGTTAGAGGCAAAGATGATGACTTCCAGGCTTTTTATTTACTTATTTTAAATCTTTATTGTTGAAAGTATTACATATGTCCCCCTTGTCCTCCCATTGACCTCTTCTCGCTCACCCCTGCCCACTTGCAGGCTTTGAGAGTACATTTAGAGCAGTGGAGGAGAGGCAACGATCCATTTCAGTTTGAGTTCAGTTCCAGGCATGTTCAGTGGGAGGCGCTGTGGAGCATTTAGGTAAAAGTGTCCAATGAACAGTTGGAAAACCAAACTGGTGCTCAGGAAAGAGCTCAGGATGTCAACTGGGCAGCCATTGTTTAGAGGAGATCAGATAGGTTAGACTAAGGACAAGGTCATTGAGAGAAGAGGACTGAGGAGCACCAGCGAAGGGGCAGGAGGAGAACCCGTGAAACCACACATATCCTGGAACCATGGATTTTCCCTCCGTGTGTCTTTCATGGTGGCCGCCGCTTGCCCCTTGCAGGACAGTATTTTTAAGGTCAAAATATACAGGAATAACAAAAGAGGAGGTGGACTGTTCTAAAAACCCATTACTGTGCTTAACAGGGATGTTTGAGGAGAGTTGTGAAGGCAAATGAGTTTGAGTTGTAGGTAGGAGATAAGGAAGAGGAATTGGTGGGGCACGACCCCTGTTTTTATCCCAAGGAGTTGAGAAGGTAAGGGAAGATGAGAGGTCAGTTATTAGGGTGAGGAGTGTGTGAGACTATAGATTATTCATTTTTTAAGTATATTTTTATTGATTTCAGAGTGGAAAGAGGAGGGAGAGAGAGAGAGAAACACAATGATGAGAGAGAATCATTGACTGGCTGCCTCCCATATGCCCCCCCACACTGGGGATGGAGCCCAAAACCCGGGTGTATGCCCCGAGTGGGAATAGAACTGTGACCTCCTGATTCATACGTTGACCCACATCGGCCGGGACAGCTTATTCATTTATTTTTTATGAAAAGGGAGAATTTAATACAATTGGACACTTAAGGCAGAGGTTCTTAAAGTGTGTGTAGGCTGCGGACTTCTAGGTGTTACTTGTAGGGATCCATAAGGTCAAAACTCTTTTCATAATAACACTAAGAAGGTTTTCCCATTTCTCTTATGAGGAGATTTGCACTGCTGGTGTAAAGAATCATTGGTAAAACTTCTGATGCCTTAGTTCATGCCAAGGTAGGGACACCTGCTATTTTAGGGCCACACAGGATATTTTCCACCACCACTCACTTGCATCAAAAATAATTCACTGAAGAATGTCTTGATGAAAGACTAAAAATAACAAATGTTATTAAATCTTGACCCTTGAGTACTCATCATTTTAATATTCTGTGGGGATGAAATGAGGTTTGCCTGCTAGAAGAGGCTGGTTGTCCCCAGGAAAAGCACTGGTGTGACTGTTTGCATTGCAAGCTGAACAGTCTTTTTTTCTTTCTTTCTTTCTTTAAATGGGCCATCAGTTTTACTTGAAAGGATGACCAACAAACCATGCTTATTCGGAATTTGGTATTTGACACACATTTTCTCTAAAAGGCACAAAATGAATATATTGCTTCAATTTAAAAAAAAATGACAGGATTAGTTGCCAATGGTAAAATTTGACCTTTCAAGTGAAAATTATATTTTGGGGAGTTTGCATCTGTCACATTGAGATTGACGGCTTCCTAAGACATTTTTTTAAGTTTATTTTTAATAAAAATCGTATGTATTTAAGGTCTACAGCATGGTTATTGTATATACATATACATAGTGAAATGATTACTATAGTCAAATTATCATATATTCTGACACAGTTACCATTTTTTATTGTGTGGAGATCAGCTGAAATCTACTCCATTAACAAATTTTCATGATTCAATACATTATTATTAACTATAGTCACCATGCCAAACATTAGATCTCTAGACTTACTCATCCTGCATAACTTTTTACACTTTAACCAACATCTCTCACCTGATTCCTCTTTCCTGCCCCTAGTAACCACTGCTCTGCTTCTATGTGTTTGACATTTTTCAGATTCCACATAAGAGATCATGCAGTTTTATCTTTATGTATCTGACTTATTTCACTTAGCAGAATCTCCTCTAGTTCCATTCATGTTGTCACAGGTGGCAGGCCTTCCTTCTTTTTTATGGCCATATACTATTACATTATATACAGGGGTGGGCAAAATTAGGTTAAATTACCACCCATCATTACCTAAAAGAGAAAATGTGTGTCAAATATCAAATTCTGAATAAGCATGGTTTGTTGGTCATCCTTTCAAGTAAAATGAAAATAATAATAATAAGACAAAAGTACAAATAAATAATACAAAAATAAACTGTTTTGCATATTCACAATTGTAAACCTACTTTTGCCTACCCTGTATATGTGCCACAATTTATTTAGTCATCCATCCTTAGACAGCTAGTTACATTGTTTTCTTCCTTTTTTTATTGTTTAAAGTATTACATCTGTCTTCTTCCTCCCCCCCCATTGACCACCAACCACTCCCACCCCAAAGGGCAAGCCCCCACTGCCCCAGTGTCTGTGTCCATTGGTTATGCTTATAGGCATGCATACAAGTCCTTTTGGTTGATCTCTGACCCCCACCCCCTTCCTTGCCCCTTGTCTCTGGATCTATTTTTGTTCATCAGTTTATGTTGATCATTATATGCCACATATGAGTGAGATCGTGTGATATTTATCTTTCTCTTACTGGCTTATTTCGCTTATCATAATGCTCTCCAGTTCCATCCATGCTGTTGCAAATGGTAAAAGTTTATTCTTTTTTTACCGCAGCATAGTATTCCATTGTGTAGTATTCCAGCGTAGTATTCCACAGTTTTCTAATCCACTCATCTGCTGATGGCACTTAGGCTGTTTCCAAATCTTAGCTATGGTGAATTGTGCTGCTATGAACATATGGGTGCATATATCCTTTCTGATTGGTGTTTCTGATTTCTTGGGATATATTCCTAGAAGTGGGATCACTGGGTCAAATGGGAGTTCCATTTTTAATTTTTTAAGGAAACTCCATGCTGTTCTCCACAATGGCTGCACCAGTCTGCATTTCCATCAGCAGTGCAGTAGGGTTCCTTTTTCTCTGCATCCTCACCAGCACTTGTCGTTTATTGATTTGTTGTTGATAGCCATTCTGACAGGTGTGAGGTGGTACCTCATTGTTGTTTTGATTTGCATCTCTCGGATGATTAGTGACTTTAAGCATGTTTTCATATGTCTCTGGGCCTTCTGTATGTCCTCTTTCAACAAGTGTCTATTTAGGTCCTTTGCCCATTTTTTGACTGGATTGTTGACCTTCCTTTTGTTAAGTTGTATGAGTTCTCTGTAAATTTTGGAGATTAAACCCTTATCTGAAATATCATTGGCAAATATATTCTCCCATGCAGTGGGCTTTCTTGTTGTTTTGTTAATGGTTTCTCTTGCTGTGCAGAAGCTTTTTATTTTGATGTAGTCCCATTTGTTTATTTTCTCCTTAGTTTCCATTGTCCTAGGAGCTGTGTTGGTGAAGATATTGCTACAACATGTCTGATATTTTGCTGCCTATGGAGTCTTCTAAGATTTTTATGGTTTCCGGTCTCACATTTAAGTCCTTTAACCATTTTAAGTTTATTTTTGTGTATGATGTAAGTTGGTGATCTAGTTTCATTTTTTTGCATGTATCTGACCAATTTTCCCAGCACCATTTATTGAAGAGATTGTCTTGACTCTATTTATGCTCTTGACTCCCTTGTGAAATATTTATTGAGCATAATGGCTTGGGTCAATTTCTGGGTTCTCTGTTCTGTTCCATTGGTCTATATATCTGTTCTTGTGCCAGTACCAGGCAGTTTTGAGAACCGTGGCTTTGTAATATAGCTTGATATCTGGTTTTGTGATCCCTCCAACTTTGGTCTTCTTTCTTAGGATTGCTGTGGCTATTTGGGGTCTTTTTTTATTCCAGACGAATTTTTGCAGAGTTTGTTCTAGGTCTGTGAAATATGCCATTGGTATTTTAATGGGAATTGCAATGAATCTATAAATTGCTTTGGTAGTATGGACATTTTAATGATGTTGATTCTACCAATCCATGAACACGGTATGTTCTTCCATTTGTTTATGTCTTCCTCTATCTCTTTTTTCAATGTCCTGTAGTTTTCAGAGTACAGGTCTTTTACCTCCTTAGTTAAGTTTATTCCTAGGTATCTTAATTTTTTTGGTGCAGTGGTAAACGGGATTGTTTTTTGTTGTTGTTGTTTGTTTTGTTTTTTAGTTTCTCTTTCTGTTAGTTCATTATTGGTATATTTAAAAAGCCATAGATTTCTGGGTGTTAATTTTTGTATCCTGCTACATTGCCGAATTCATTTATTAAGTCTAGCAGTTTTTTTGATGGAGTCTGTGGGGTTTTCTATGTACAGTATCATGTCATCTGCAAATAATGACAGTTTTACTTCTTTTCCAATTTGGATGCCTTTTATTTCTTCTTCTTGTCTGATTGCTATGGCTAGCACTTCCAGTATTATATAAAATAGGAGTGGTGAAAGTGGGCATCCCTGTCTTGTTCCTGTTCTTAGAGGAAATGAATTTATTTTTTGCCCATTGAGTATGATGTTGGCTGTAGGTTTGTCATGTAAGGCTTTTATTATGTTGAGGTATGATCCCTCTGTTCTCACTTTGCTGAGAGTTTTTATCAAGAAAGGGTTTTGGATTTTTTCAAATGCTTTTCTGCATTGATATGATTATGTGATTTTTGTCTCTCAATTTGTTTGCTATGATTTTTAAATTGAGGTCTGTGATGATATTAATGAATGTAATATTTTTGGTATTGTGTAATAAAATGCATCAACATTTGTAAAACCAGATCTACAAAACCAGTATTTTTGAAATGACCCAAAGCATGATGTTACTAAATTTTGCATGGGTAAAAATTTATTTGAAGCATAAAACAGACTGTTGGATTTTACTGTAACAGAGTACAAAAAGTTCATTGATATGGATTCCGAATCAACATTGGAACTAACCTTTAAGAAATAGCTACTTGTCAAGTTTTGATGAGATATCAAAGAATATGTATAATTAACTAAAAAGCTTTCTCCCTTTCCCAACTACAATATCTGTCTGAGGCCACAATTATTCACATATTTCAACTAAAAGAATATATCATAGTAGATTGAATGTAGAAGCAGACATTAAAATCCAGCTGTCTTCTATTAAATGAGACATTAAAAAGATTTGCACAAATGTAAAATAATACCCTTATTAATTAACTTTTAAAATGGAAAATAGAGTTATTTTTTTAAGTTGTAGCAATGTTTATTAACTTAAAATGCATTAGCATGCATTTTAAATTATTATTATCATTCTTTAAATATATTTTTATTGATTTCAGAGAGGCAGAGAGAGGCAGAGAGATAGAAACATCAGTGATGAGAGGGAATCATTGATAGGCTGTTTCCTGCATGCCCCCCACTGTGGATCAAGCCCAAAACCCAGGCATGTGCCCTGACTGGGAATAGAACCTTGACCTTCTGGTTCACAGGTTGACACTCAACCACTGAGCCATGCCGGCCGGGCTTAAATTATTATTATTATTATTTTTCAATGTGTGAAACGTCAAAA
>NW_005871053.1:19901265-20032933 GCF_000147115.1 Myotis lucifugus | reverse complement strand
TATATATATATATACACACACACATATATATATATATATACACACACACACACACATATATATATATATAAAATCCACATTAGCCAAAACTCTTTGGAGTGCTCAATTTTTAAGGATGAGCACTGACACCAAAATGTTTGGTTATCTAGACTTGAGGAGTTGAGTTGAGGACTTTAGAAATAAGAGGCAGGGTGAATGAAGAGAAAAAGTCTAATTCAGGACACATTTTGAAAGAAGAATGTTAAGATTTGGTGATAATTCAATAGGGGGTGGATGAGATAAAAAGCTTAATAGTAACTCGTATGTTAGCTATGTTTCTTTTTTTAATTACAGTCTAGAAACCAACAGAACCAGTGCCGGTTCATGGGTGGATACTCCTCTATAAAATACTGTTTTGGGAGACCCAAGGGGGGGGGGCGGGGGATGGTTGATGGCTTAGGAGAAGGAACAGCTAGAAAGAACAGGCAAATGCTGGTAAGTAAAGGGCAAGGAAGACCAGATGTTGGGCAAGGAGCAGGTCATGGATAGGTAGAAGCAGAGGAAGGGATTTAACATCAATCAAGACCATATTTCCATTTATCAGACTTGATTCAGAAATACTGTCTTGGAAGCTGATATTAAAGGTCCTGCAGCTAGTGAGTGGCTGGACATTGTCTGTAATGCCCAGAGTTCGGTAGAATTTGAGGAGGATGGGAGTGGAGAGGAGGCTTCTCTTGATGGGATGATCTTTGGTAATCTCCAGGGATCTTCATGGTTCTAACAGTCAGGCTTTAAGAAGATGGGAAATGAATGCAGTAAGTGTGGGCCAAGTTGGAACAGTTTGATAATCAGACAAAAGGAGGGAATTTGTTCTTCTGAAGGAATAGTGAGTTCAGAAATAGTTAAGACAGAAAAAAATATAAACAGAACTGTTTTTTAGGTAAGAGAAATGTAGGCACATTAAATATAGATATGAATCCATGGAACCTGAAAATTATATGTTAGTGAAAAAAGGGGGCTCTTGGTGTTAAAATTGGTAAGACAAATGACCAACTTTGATATATTAGCTTATCTCAAAGATGTTTGGTTTATAAGGTGTTGCTCACATTTTTTTTGAGCCTTACCAACATATAAGAAGTAGGTTTTGGCTACTTCCCTGGTGAGGAAATTAGAGAGGTTAACACTGTAAAGGGTCCAGAATAGCTTTAGCGTGGAAGAGACCTTTTCTCTGAGACTGTGGGGGCGGGCGAGGGAATGGCTAATAGGTTTGGAGTTATAGTGGCGGTAACTGGGGAGCCAGTCAGTTCATGGACTACACCCCTGAATGTCCCTGCCCCGGACACGGTCCGACAGGTGTGACTAGCTAAAAACAGGCAGACAGGAAGTGATCCAGGAAATTCCCTTTGCCCTTCTCCACATGATATTCCACAATGGTATGATATTTGAGGATTCTTTGAAAGCATTGGGAGTAATATCACTCTCCACTTGCCTAATGGATTCCTAAGGAGTAAAGCAAATTATTCTCTCAACTCCAAATACAGCCATTGTAAATTCTCTGGATATTTAAATCTGTGAGATGTAAAGCATTGCTAAGAGATGAGGTCTTCCTCTCAACCCTTAATCCCACTGGTATTGGGGTACATTACAGCCAGTATTGATCAGTGATTAAATATTAACTGCACAGATGAAAAGAAACTTTAGAGTATCCCAGTGGATTTTGGTTTGGAGGGTCATTTTGAAGTAAGAATTCGCTTAAAGAAAATCCTCTCTGGCTGTTCAGATCTCAGGATTTGGTGATGAACTATGGAGGTAGAAATGCTTTTCCATTTCATAGTCAGGTGCCTCAGAGTGAGTTCCCAAGCAACTCATCTCTTCCAAAATGTCATTGTTACACTTTACCCGGGTGTCCTTTCAGAACTAAAAGTTCAGTGAGAGAAGGCTTTGTGCGTGAGGGAAGGAAAGATGCAGACGACTTGATGTGGATTAAGGAATTCAGACTGAAGGGGATGTCTGGGGTGGGGGGAGGTCACTGGGATGACATTGTAGAAGAGAGAATAATTTGAAGGGATAGTTGGGAAGCTTTCAGAAGAAAAATAATCACAGTTTCCTAAGGAATGCAAAAACTGAGATAATCCTCAGTAGGTTTTGGAACTTAGAAGCAAAGTCCAGGTTGAACAGTTTTGAGAACAAGTTAATCATGCATTTGAGTGTCTTGTCAATTCAGACAGTAAACCTGGAGTTGCCACTGCTCCCCAGCTTGTAAGGGGGAGGTTTGGATGACTACTTGTCTTTGATAGTCTGGGCTGTGTGTCTGCAGATGCAGTGTGGAGGCAGCAGTGACTGGGCCAGGGGCACCCCTGTTCCCTGCAGGACCGACACAGGGTGCAGGGTCTTGGAGCGAGCCCCACGTGAGCCATAGGCTCTTTGTCTTCAGGGTGAATTTTGTGGCGGCCAAGCCTGTGCAGCTGCTCTCCCTGCCTCCACAGCAGCTGCCAACTGGGAGTAGTTTCTGGCTCCTTCCCCAGAGTGTTCCAGGTTGAACTGGAAGCTAGACCGTTCTGGGGCACAGTCACAACTGGGTAGCAATATAGAGATTGTTTCGAAAGGAAAGGGGGGGCGTGGAGCAGAGAAACTGCCGAGTTCTGCCCCTTGACCCACTTCTTCTTCTTTTCATAGGCATCCTGTTTTTTTCCTCTGGTCCAGCTGCCACCTAAGATAAAGCAGCCGCCCTGCCTGAGCCTTGGGCAACGAGGGTGGGACTGATCTGTTCTGAAGTGGTTCAGCCCTTGGGTGTGCCTGGGTTGTGCCGATTTGGTTTGGTTCCTGCCTTCCTCACCCAGATGCCTGTGTACCTTGAGAATCAAAATGTGGTTGAGATGTCTGGTGGGAAGGGGCCTCTCTAGAGTGGCTGAGGGTGTGGCTGCCTGCCCCTGGGGTGGCTCCCTTAACCCTGTTGGCTTGGGCCCACTGCCCCTTCATGTTATGAGTTTGACTCAAATGATCCGGGGCTCTCTTAGCCCAGGCAATGAAGCCTGGGTTATTTTACCCCTAGTTTTCTAGCGCAACTACTAGGAAAAACCATCCACGTTGGTGAAGGGCTCTTCTTCCCACCCCGAGCATTGGAAGCCTTTGAGAGTAAGCAGGGGGTGGGGTGCTTGTCCTTCATGCGAGTGAGGATAATACAGGTGGTCCTCTCAGCTCTGCTTATTATGATTTTCAAGATTCCTAAAAAGGCAGTAAGCTCTGAACTTTGGTGCCGACATTACAACTCAAAGGTAGTGTTGCTATTTTGTTCTTCCTTTATTGTATTTTTCTAAGACCTATTATCTCTTATCTGGAGATTTCCACATCTAGGGAAAATTGGTTCATGAATGTACAGCTCTAGACAATGAACAAAACATGAAGATGAGAGACTGTCACAAGTTGCATATTGTTCTTAAGTTCTAACTTCAGTAAGCAGTTTGCTTTCTACATTATTTCATTCCCTGATGGATGCTGATTTTAAAATGTAAGAGAGGTGTGAGAATAATGTGACCATCATGTTGTCAACCATAATTAAGTACGTACCCTTAGGCTTTTGCACACAAGCTTAACCTACAGCTCAGCATTTACATCAAATCCAACGATAAAAATTTCTTAAGTGCAAAAAACAAGACGACCAGCCTTAGAGAGGTCAGATAAGAAAGGAAGTTTTCTGAGCATACCCTGTGACGTTCAGGTAAAAGGTGCTTCTAACTTTACCATGGAGTATGTTGAGAACACAGCCCGATTATTCTACATTTGGATGGACAGTAAGGTGTATTATTGGATCCTGTCTCTTGGGACACATTTCGCTGGGATTTAAAAATCTTTGTTTCAACTTGGACTTTTGGTGATTAGCCCTTGAGTTGGAATCCTGGATGTCTGTCACTGCTGCAGGGTTAGGGTTAGGGTTAGGGTTATGGTTACGGTTACGGTTAGGGTTAGGGTTCTGCAGAGCAAGTTTCCACCAAAGTGGTCCTGCCCCCACCTTGCCAGCATGCCTCTCTTGCGTGTTGCTTTATCTCAGTCTTCTGTGGGCATTGGCCACATTGCTCTTAAAGAGGAAGATGAAGGCCTTTTTCTGCTTTTGGTGTCTGACGTACCCGTTTTTCACATGACATGGAACTAAGAATAGCTTCCAGATAATAACACTGGGTTCTTCTGATTCAGGTCAAGTATTTCACCCTTTGCCCTTGGAGTTTCTCTTTTCCTCTTTTCCTAACGTGTCACAGCCTCTTAATGAGCATGTATTGCCAGAGGACAGGCAACAGTGTCAAACTTAGTGCATTTTATAAAAATACACAAGAGCACCAGACAGGCAGCCGTGGTGCCAACTCCCCAGATGTGATACTGAAACTCCCCAGAGGGCATCTTCATTGTTTTCTTTCTTTGTTCCAGAAGCAAAGGCCGATAATGAACCGAGCTGTTCGCCGGCAGCTCAAGAACTGTTGACAAGGCTGGGATTTTTACTGGGAGAAGGGATCCCAAGTTCCACACACATAACCATTGAAGAAAAAAATGAAACCATGGTAATGCCCGAGGAGGCCACTGCACCCCATACCTGCCCAGAGGATGAATGAAGGGACAGCCATCTTCTCCCACCTGGAGTGGGGAAGTCATTGTTTGGTCAAATGAGTTTGGGCTGTTGTGTATTGAAATGTATTGCAACTCCTTGTGGATTTTTGCAGGGGGCGGGCGGGAGAGGGTGGGAGTGGGGAGATGCAGGAGGGTGCAGAACTTAAGAAAATGTCCACATTAACCTTCCACAGTCACCACCTGGAGAAGAGTAGCTAAATGAATTGAAGTGGCTGAGAGAATTCCTCAGTAATGATGCTCCTTTTATCTTTATAGCCCCATTTTTCTCATGTGGCTGCTTTGGTATATGCTTTCCTGTGCTTTTTTTTTTTTTTTTTTAAGCACTTGAGATTTTGGAGGGTCAGCGGGGTGAGGAAAAGATTTATAGGAGATGAGGCAGAGACAAAATGAGATGAAACCAAATGGTTCATCTACCAGAGAGCATTCCCTATCCCGGGGCATGGCAGCCTGCCACTTCTGAGAGGAGATATGTCCGCTGAATAGCAATGAGGGGCCGGAGCTGCTCTCCCCTGCCAGGGGCTCTGCATGGGCGTCATGCCTCGAATGCGATTGCACTGACCACCAGTCTCCCTTCCCCTGCCCCCGGAGCCCGTAAATCTCCAGGAATTGAATCAGGTTGCAGCACCCGTGAAACATTACAAAAACAGAGTTCCCAGATTTTCCGTACAGAGGTCAGAGGACCCATTTGTCTTCTGCAGACTTGAAATGAGAGGAAGTCGGCCTGTTTGCTATTTCTGTTTTCCAAACGTGCGTTCCCACTCAATTATTTCTGAGAGTGCCCTTGCCATAAAAGAGAAAAATCAGGGAGGGGAACAGAGCAAGGATGTTTTCCTTAAACTTTCAGAGACCGTATAGATAGTAAGCTCCCAAGATTTTAAAAACTGTTAATCGTTTTAGCATCAAAAGCAAAAGCATGTGTAGAAGCGTCCTGTGTGAGCCCTGCTAACTTACCTCCTTCCGTTCGTCTTACAGTGCACAGCTCTGAGCCAAGGCATCAGTCCTTGCTCCACACTAACAAGCAGCACCGCATCTCCTAGCACCGATAGCCCCTGCTCAACCTTGAATAGCTGTGTCAGCAAGACGGCAGCCAACAAAAGTCCCTGTGAGACCATTAGCAGCCCTAGTTCCACCCTGGAGAGCAAGGACAGTGGAATTATAGGTAAGAAGCACACTGCTCGGTAATGTAATGGCTCAGTGCACGTCAGCCAGAGCATTCATACACCGGCTCTTTTTAAGAGGGTTTAGCATGCTCTGTGAAGGTCGGTCTGTCAGGGCCCGCCCTCTTCTTCGCAGACAGCACTGGCTCTGTGCACAGCCGACAGAATGAAGCATCGGCTTTTACATTCCTTGGCGTTTCCTTTCTAACACTGGACTCATTTGGTAAAAAATTTTCCCGATCGGATCTCGCCTATGGAGTTACAAGAATCTGCCGTCCTCACCAATGAGTTGCATTTGTTGGGGGTTGGGTTCCATCCGGACTCAGCAGGGCAGTGAAATCCAGGCATATCTTGAAGTCTCCCCAGTCCAATCTCAAGGTCACTCACATCCCTACGTATTTCCAGGCGTTTGTTCTTTAGTTTCTTATAATGGGATCGGACCAGTTTTGAGGCCAGGATTTTCAATTTTCTGAGCGTGGCCCCCCTACCTATTCCCCCCACACTTACACAGTAGGCGTGCTTGTCCTGACATGAGGGTCAGGAGACACGGATTGTAGTCCTGACTCGTGCTGCTCAGCTGCCTGACTTGAGCAACGTTGAATTGAGCTCTTTGCACATCTCTTTCCTCTCTAAAATGAAGCATTCTGATTAGTTTAGTAGTGTCTGGTCCCAGGTGCGTAGTGGCATCAAGGGAATTTAAGAGCCCTTGTTTTCACATCTCATCCCGGACAGACTGCACTTAAGTTTCCGCAGGCGGGCCCGGGCATCTGTGTGTCTCAGCTTGGTGCCCTTCAGGTAACAAATGTGTGGGACCACTGGAGGGTTGTTCAGGTCCTCCTCTGCTCTAAGACCGTGCTGCTGTTTAACATCTGTGCTCTACCCAACAATTCAGCTCCTTCCCTTTGGCTCCCATGTTAATATGTAATTAAATGGCATGGCATGTGAGTTCCTTGTTTTCTTCAGTGACCTGCCATCTCTTTTCCAGCGCAGTTTGAAAATCTAAGTTGCAGGTTCACCCAGTCTGTATTTTGGAGGTGGCCCCAGAGGGTCTGAGATTCCCGGGTCTGGTTTGTGGGCAGCCTGGTGTCGCCCTCACCGTGGCTTTGTGTGGGGCCCCTCAGCACGAGGAAGGCAGCGTCTTCCCTCAGTTTTCACGTGGATTAGGCTCTTTGCTGGGGTTTTGTTTCGTTAATTGCTTTATTGAGATATAATTCACGTACTATAGTATTCACCCATTTAAGCCATTGAATGGTTTTCGTTATATTCAAAGTTATACAACCGTTACCACAATCTGATTTCAGATCATTTTCATCACCCCAGGAAGAAAACCTATGCCCATTAGAAGTCACACCTCATTTCCCCTCTCACCTCCAGCCCTACTCAGGCTACTTTCTGTCTGTATAGATTAGCTGATTCTGGACATTTCATATAAATGGTGGGTTGAGGTTTTTGTAGCAAATTTAAATTCTCACCTCACTCTGCTTCCCCACCTGCTGTGTAGTCTAGTTCAGCTAACTTTTCCCTGTTTTACTTCTGTTCTCATGCTCTCTCTCTCTCTCTCTCTCAGCTGCTCACCACTGCTAGATCTCTAGTATTAAACTGTGATAGGCAGGTAACTTCCTTTACACCATTCTTAGCTCTTCTGAAATTCCCTCTCCTCCGTACAGTTGATTTTCATTCAAGGAGTTAGCCAGTGCTACCATTTTGGGGGGACAAAAAACTTTTCCTTTTCATTGTATGTTCTGGCATTGGCATTGTGTGCCTCTTACTATAACCAAGCCAGTTTCTTGTTTTGACTTTTCAAAACAAGAAGTTTCAAAAAGTTTAGAAACTTTTTCAGTCACAAAAATATGACATTCATTCATTCATTCTTCTCTCTCGCTGTCTCTTATTCTCCCTCTCATGGTGATGCAGTGCTGCCATTTATAGAGCTCTAATGAGAGGAAAGAAAAGTTGCTGGTTGGGTTTTCTGTATTACCCATGAAAGACCGAGCTGCTGGAATATTGAAGTCCTTAATGAGTGCTTGATTTAATACAGGTCTGCTCAGTCCCAGACTGCTCAATCCCCTTATTACATGCTCTCCACAGCACCTCAGTATTTCCTTCAGTTGACTTTTTCTTGTTTTATTATTTACTTCTGTCTCCACATGGGAAGGGGTCTCATCTATAGTATCCCAGCTCTCTCCTGAGCTCCTGGCTCGGTGTTGGGAATGAGAAATTAAAGAAGCAATGCAGGATTCCCATCCAAGTTGTCACTGTCGCATCTTTTAATGTCATCTGTATTTTAAGCTCTCTTGTCCTTATAGTTAAATGACACATTTTATGGCATTGAAGCTGTCCTTCGCTTTTTGGCTCAAGTCAACGTGTTCCCTTAACTCAGCAGATGAGTGGGAGGCATTGAGAAGGAGTAGATCCCTCTTTTACGGAAAACTCCAGATTGGAGACTGTGCATCTTGTTGCTCTAGCTGGTCTTCAGGCAGCAAGGGCGTAGGTGGCCGGGATGGAAGCACTGAGCTGGTGGAAACGCTCCTCTGTGCTCTCTCCTTCCCTGGCCTGCAGAGTGACAGGCTGTTGCCAAGGGACACATGGAGGTGTGGTAGGGAGCAGGAAGAAAAGCAAGGGTTTCCTCTCCAGACGGACTGTAGCCACAGCTCTTTGAAGGGGCAGGGGTGGTGGGGCCGAGGAGGGAAGGCGGTTCCTCCTGAGTCAGGACAGGGTGTGCGGGCTCCGTTGCCCCTCAGAAAGCGGGCATCCGTGACTCCGTTGTGGGTCTGTGGTTGCTGGGGCTGCGTGTGTGCTTTTTCCCCCTGAAGAACAGTGTTTGTTTTGATAAGGTGTAGCCTGGGAATGGCAACCTTAGGGCCTCGTCAGTGTTTCACAGAATGAAATATTCAGGAACACAGTGATCCTAGTGGGCAGAGATGAAAGGGAGATAGCTTGGCTTTCTGTTTCCAAAGGCCCGGCAGCTGCTGCTAACAGAGGCTGATTCGGATCCATGTTCCGACTTAAAGCCTGCAGATGAGAGGAAGAGGCTTCCGCTTACTTTTCCACCTTAAGTTGTATAAGACTTGTCAGTCTGTAGAGCTCAGGTCCAAGTGGCAAAGGTACGGGGTGTAAAGCCCACACAGCTTATGGCACCGCAAGCTTTGAGGAACTAGGCAGTGATGGCGAACCTATGACACGCAAACTCATTTTTTTGGTTGATTTTTCTTTGTTAAATGGCATTTAAATATATAAAATAAATATCAAAAATATAAATCTTTGTTTTACTATGGTTGCAAATATGAAAAAATTTCTATATGTGACACGGCACCAAAGTTAGGGTTTTTCAAAATGCTGACACGCCGAGCTCAAAAGGTTCGCCATCACTGAACTAGAGGCTCCCGTACTATAGGGCTCAGATCAGACTTCCATGGCACAGCATTCACACAAGTTATCTGGGACTTTTAGGGACATTTCAACCCATCCTTCAACATTCCTGGGCCTCCCCTTCCATTTAAGCTGATTTCCATCAGGCAGCTTATATTTGATCGAAACTTTTTGCCCAGCAACGCCAGAGGGGAGCTTGTTCCCACACGCCCAGACAGCCTCCTCGGGGCAGCCACAGGGTGCCCGGCCTGGGATCTGTTTCCACTGGCTTTGACATATTGCAGGGGAAGAGAATTTTCTTTTTAGGAACTGCTCAGGAGGAGAAAAGGCGGGCTAATAACCATTAGAAGAATTTATTGGGCCCCTTCCAGTCTTTCTCTGTGGAAGCCAGAGCTTAGCAGAGCCCTCCCCCAGCCCCTGTTCCCACTTTATTGTGTTATACAGAGGGGAGTCCCACTTTATCCTATTTCAGGAGGCCCAGGTTCTGCCAACATAAATGCCTTTAGAAGTATAATAATTCTGTCATGTAGAAATACTGTCTAAGCTGAATGGGATTAACCGAATTCCCTATGAATATCTTCTTTCTTTTTTTCCTTTTTTTTTAAAAAGTGAAATTCCTTACTCTAAACGTATTGAAATCATTGGCATGACCTAGAAGTTAGTGTCTGATTTTTCAAATTGGCCGTGTGAAAACCTTCTAAATGTGAAACCCAGCTGTACCCAGTCATCGTAAACTGGTTTCTCAATTACTTGCTTTAAAAAGAAAAACTTTATAAAGAAGTGGCTTTTAAAGGTGTTTCCTCCATGCCTGAGAGAACATTTTTTCTTAGTGATACTCCCTTGATGTAACTTGCGTCCAGCTGTTACAAATGGAAATTGGAATAAAGTATGTTCTCTTTGGGATCTGTGTGAAAACCAATCTGATTTTTTTAAAACTTTACTGATGAGAGAGACAGAGAGAGAGAGAGAGAGAGAGAGAAACATTGATTTGTTGTTCCTCTTATTTGTGCATTCATTGGTTGATTCTTGTATGTGCCCTGACTGGGGACTGAACCTGAAATCTTGGTGTATTGGGACAACACTTTAACCAACTGGGCTACCCAGCCAAGGCACAATCTGTTTTTTTTTAAAAAAAGCATTACTGCAAATAGTGGGTTTTGAAACATTTTTTCATATAAACATGTTGTTTAATATTTGTTTATGCCCATAGCATGATCAACGTGTGTTTGTGTATCTATTTTAAGAAAATGGGCTTTTCTCTATTAAGAAAGAAGGAAATTGGCTAACAGATGAGGAAAAACGGCTTTTTATATCAAGATTTTTAAAAATAATAAATCTTGCCCTGACCGGTTTGGCTCAGTGGATAGAGCGTCGGCCTGCGGACTGAAGGGTCCCAGGTTCGATTCCGGCCAAGAGCATGTACCTCGGTTGCGGGCACGTCCCCAGTAGGGGCTGTGCAGGAGGCAGCTGATCGATGTTTCTCTCTCATCGATGTTTCTAACTCTCTATCCCTCTCCCTTCTTCTCTGTAAAAAAATCAGTAAAATATATTAAAATAATAATAATAGTAATAAATCTTTCCGATCCATCAATACATGTGGCCAGGACAAGGACTTACAGGTAGCAATTAGAACAATTCTGGCTGAGAAAAGAGGTTGTTGAAAGTCAGTCATCCCCACTATTTCCTCCTTCCACTACCTGCATGTACCTGCTGACATTTATAATCTCCAGATGGCTTTTGTGGATGTGTTTCCTTTTGAGAGCTGGTGTTAGTTAGGACAGCTCCGGGGACGGGGAGGGGGGTTCCCAGTGACAGTGGCCCTGTCTCCCCACTGGGCGTGTCTCCTGCACAGAGCAGGTGTGTTCACCTGCTGGGCTCCCCGACATCTGAGCCACTGCATTCCACCAGGCCAGGATGATTAAGTGCCCAGAATTTGAAAAGGGGAAAGCAAGAACTTGGGCCCTTCCTGCTGCCTTTCCCCCTTGCATTTGCTTTTGTCCTTCTCAGGGTAAAGCCGGGAGGCAGGTATAAATTTAGGCAGGGCAAGACCTTCACAGAAACATTTTTCCTGCAGGAGTGATTTCCAGTGAAATAATGACACTTGAATTAGTATCCTGCTGGTGCTTACTAGCTTTTGGTAATACTTGTCTTTCTGCTCAGTCGCTTAGGCTATTTTAAGAAAAGTTATGATGGGCTGGCTTTTATCTTTCTTGTCTCTCTTCTATGCCCTCCTAAGCTTGTAAAATGAAAGTGAATCCAGAGGTAGCTTTAGCCCTTTTATTTCCTGGACTGTGTGTCCCAGAGAGATGATCAGATGCAGAGAGAGGCATACAGAGAGGAATGAATTGTACTGTATTTTCACTTTTAACTTGTAAATCCTGCCCTTTGGATTTCATGCTAATGTGCTTCGTTGCCACCTGTATTGCCCTGTTTGTCACTAAATTGAAATGCTTCAGAACTGATTTGGTAATAACTGTTGTTTCAAATCTGTGATAATACTCATTTTACTACATTGCCTGCAATTTAAAAAATCATCCTTAATTATAGACACTTTCTTTTAATTTCCTAGGTGAAGGAGGAAAAATTGCCTTTACATATGTAATTCTGTAATATATTTAATGTGGGAGAGAAATCCTTGGTGATGATTCGAGTCAGCAGAGTACCTGCCATGCTTTTATTCAGACGGATTGTTCTGTCAGTGGAGCAAGTATTTTTTGGCACCTACTGTGTACCAAGAGCAAGTTTGTCCAGTACTGGAACAAGGGACAATACAGATAAGGCAGAGTATCTAGGTCAAAACTTATCCACCTGTGGGACCAGAAAATGGTCTGCTGTCCTGTGGAGGGTCTGGGCAAGTTGTCAGTGCCGAAAAGGGTTTAAAACCTGACGGAGATTGACACCTGCGATGGAAGGTGTATGTTGTAGGTGCATAATAAAACCAACCACTGATAGTGCCTTGTGCTCTTTTCTGGAAGATTCAAGAACTGTGAGGAGTCTTTGGACTGTGTAAGGAGCTCCTCTGTCTGTGCCTTCAGTGTACAGGTTCTGTGATGCTTTAAACACCGGGCTGCGTGCTCTCGTTAGGAAAAGTCATGTTTCAGTCCAGAGGCTTTTCTCTGGAGACTGCTCCTGCCGTGTCCGGCTGAACGAGGGCCGTGTGGCTGAGTGAGGCAGGCCTGCCCTCCCCCCACCCTTCTCCTCACCTCCCTACCGCCCTGCTCCAGCTGATCCTTGAGGTGTTTCCACAATCAAAAGCCTGAAGAATGCGGCTATGAATGCATGGCTCAGGTCCCCGGCCTTGCTGCATGTCATAGCAGAGCACGCCTTGCGCAATGCGGGGAGCACTGAGCTAGAGATTTGGTACAGAGATCTGTGTGTCACAGGCCAAAGCCCAGGGCATCTGCAAGGCCAGGAGAGGAGGAGGGCTCAGCTGCATGTTACACGGGGCTGGGCAGGAGGGCCGAGCGGTTGTCCATACAGAGTTGCAGAAGGAGAAGCCAGAAAGTTCCCCGGAGCCAAAGGTAACTCAGGCCGCCACCCTCCGTGTGGCATTCCAGGGAAGGGCGAGTTAGCCTGCTGCCTGCACCGGAGCCCTTTCCTTGCCGGCGCTGGGGGAGATCAAAGGCAGCCACGAAGGGAAGGTGAGCCCCAGAGTTCCCTGTGTGGCTGTCAGCTTGTGGGTGGGGCAGAGGGAGAAGCACAGGCTGGCATTTGTGGTCAGAAGGCCTCATGCACACTGATTTCATCCATGCCACCTTTCCCTTTGTCACTCCGGGAAATCCAAAGTATGGGTGGCAGCTGGAACCGTGTGCAGTGTGAGTGCCAAGGAGAGGACTCAGGAGGCCAGGGTGTTCATATGCCGCTTCCTGGACTTGTCTCTCTGATCTTTTCCCATCAGTTATTCTTTCTTTGCTTAACCTTTTGAAAGTTATTCATGAACTTTATTGGGTCATGTGAGGAGGTGGTGTCTGCAGTAGCTGTGTTTTCCCTTCTTATTCATGTCTTCCCTGCTCTCACTTTCCCTGCTCTCACTTTCCCAAGCAGCCAATATGTTAGTTTCTTGTTTGATCTTTAGTTCACTGGTCCAGTGGTTTCGCTCTTAAACTTTTCCTGTCAACCATGAAGTTGAATATAAAAGTTTTAAAAATATTTGTGTTCTTTAGTGCTACTTTATTTTTCTTCTGTTGTATGGGGAGGAGGACGTTCTTGGGTACCGATGATATGGGAGGCCCTTTACATGGGCCCTTGTATCTGAGTTTTCTCCCCAGTCCAGGGAAGGACAGAGGGTTCTCTTCATCGAGCCTTTGAAAATGGAGAATGCGAGACAGTCATGGTGTGTGCAAAGAAAATGCCAACTTCATACTATTTTCATCTTTTCAAAATGTATATTTGTGTGTGTGGTGTATACTAACCAATCAGGATAGTGCATGCACATAATTTATAAATACAGGTATTTGGGGGTGCAGTCTCCAGTATTTATACTAATGCTGTGGCATGGTCAGAACAGTGTAGAGCCCCATTCTGGAGCACAGTGAGGCCGAGGGCCTTGTGGGGCTGTCCTGCCCATGTGGGGCTGTGAGCACTCAGTGAGTTGAGATATGATAAGGGTTTAGGGCAGAGCCCATACATAGTAGACACCATTACAGCATTCATTTAGCCACTTGTAGCTATTTCCTAAGGGTACTCATTTATTTATACTTACTCTCTCCTCAGTGAATGTGAAATGCTCACACATAGACATTTAGTAAAACAAGATTTTTCTTTCTCAGTGAAGGTCTGAGTTGGGGAAAGGAAATAAGAAGAGCAGGAGAAAAGATAAAGTTAGGAGTCAGGCTCATATGATTTTATTTATTGTATTTATGCGTGGGAAGAATGTTTTACTGTTAAGTTTCCACCTGGTCAATATACAGGGAGAAATACAACCAAATACATATGATGATGTTTGTAAGATAAAGATAAGAAGTGTACCAGTTCTTAGCATTGGGCCCTGAGATCCTACCCACACCCTGGGTCCTCAGGAGAGAAGCCAAGGTTGGAACCCAAGCCCCTTGCATTTTTTAACCTTTTTTCTGCAACTCGGAAAGAATTCAGCTCTATCTGTGTGTATATATTTGATATCAATGACTCTTTGTTCCTAAACAATTGTGGGCTAATGGTGTAGTCAGTTTAATTTTCTTCTTGATGTTCTTTTGAACCTATAACTGATGTATATCTCATCGAAGTGCTTGTTGGGCCCTGGACTGAAACTGATTATTTTCCCTGGTTCTATGTTAAGGGTACATTCAACATAGAAAGAACCTTCAAAAAGCAGAGGGGGCGAAGGAAGATTGGGAAGGAGAAGGCATATAGCTTTATAGCGGAGGCTTATATACCAAAACATTTGATGACTGAGTGGATCTCTCTCTCTGCTTTCTCCACCTCCCCACCGGTGGCTCCTTCCTGGCTGCTGTGAGCCCATGACTGGCCCCTGTCCAAAGCCCCCTGCCCAGGGGCTACTGTTTTTAACAAGGCAAACTTCATAACTGCAAAATATTCCTTAGCCACGGATAATTCAGAGCAACTTGTACATGGTGAGCACTGTGCATGGTAAAGGGAGTGTGCAGTCAGAGAACTGGTATCGGACATACCATTAACTCTGTGTGTGTGTGTGTGTTTGTGTGTGTGTGATCATTTTCTCCCGAGAAAGTATAAGTGTGGGGTTGATGGTTCTCAGCCCTCCACCTCTTTTCAAGGTTGTGGTCATGTGTATGTTCTAATAAATTTTGAACTTTTTTTAAAAAAATAGTATAGCCCTGTGCACTAGTATAGTCGGTCTAGTTAAATTGTGCTTTACTACAGAGGAAGATAACACATTGTTTGTGGTTAAAAATAATTTTCAAACTACACAGAGAGTCAGAAGTAACACATGTAAATCAGCGAGCAGTATCCAACCTAAGTTAATACTACATTGGGGACACCATGTAACCTCACAGCTTGCTAACACGAGGCCTGATAAATCACTCATTTACAGAACCTTGCCTGTTGGAAACGTGCTTGAGACCCAGTGTGAGTGATGATAGCAAGTCTTTTGTGGTTGAGAGTATTATACATGTCCCCATGTCCCCCACTTTACCCCCCTCCACCCAGCCCCTGCCCCACCCCAGGCCTCCACCACACTATTGTCTGTGTCCATGGGCTATACAGATAGGGTGTCCCCCCAAAATGTATGCCCACTTTGAATGATTATACAGTCAGTGTTTATTAACATATGATTCATTTTCAAAATTTAAAAGAATCTACAGAAATGAATAATTTGTTTTGTCAATGGCCTGCTTTCAAACTGATGACTGTTCTGGTCCAGGCACTGTTGATAACACAAAGCAATGGAATCACAAACAATCAGGAATCATTTCATTCGGTATTTGTGCTCTCTCAATTCGTCAACTGTTGCGGGTTTTGTACCATAAACTTTATCTTTTATGTATCCCCATAAAAAATTCTAGTGGATAAATTTTCTTTGTTCAAAGCTTAGTCTGACTTCACCCATTATTTCAAATCAGTTAAACCTGAAAAGGAGTGAAAATTAAATGAGTTATTAGCTGTCAGAGTGTGTTTACATTTTGGGAGGTACCCTGTGTGCCCCCAAAATGTGTACACGCTTTGAATAATTATAAAGGCAGTGTTTGCATTTCAACTGTGTTTTCACACTTCCAGTAGCATTTTAGGAAGAATTTCCTTTGTTCAAAGCTTAGTCTGTCTGAAAAGAAAGAAACACCAATTGAGCTATCAGTTATTAAAGTGTGTACACATGTTTTTGGGACACCCTGCATATGCATATAAGTTCTTCGGTTAATCTCTTCATACTAAGTCTTAATTGACAAAAGCTGGCATCTATACTGGCTGAAGGAATAAAATGTTAAAATTTTCAAGTTGTTAGGGAACTTTAAAGATTACCCAGTCTCCAAAAAATGTCAAATGGCTTATTTTTTAATGCTTTTTCATCATAGTTAAAATGGTGTGTGTGTGTGTGTGTGTGTGTGTGTGTGAGTGTGAGAGAGAGAGAGAGAGAGAGAGAGAGAGAGAGAGAGAGAACGAACTTGAAGGCAACTGGGTTAATTTAAGTAGGAGTTTGGATTTTGTTAGCCGGAAAGAAACACAGAAGTTTTGCGTAGCCTGTCATCTGTTGTCAGAACCAGCTTTCCTTTGCTGGAGGCTGTAGGGCCGTCCGCCCTGGTGTGCTCCTGCGGTCACAAGGGAAACTGGACAGGTGGGCCTTTATCGGCCCCATTGCATCTGCGTTAGGACTTGGTGCCTGAGCCAAGGTGCAAGTACACTGCCTGGGCTTCGAGCCATGTAGGTGGACCCGGTATTGGATCCCAGGGAGGAGGAATCTTGCGAAGTGGGGTAATCTTAGTGGAGTATCTTTGTTGGAGGGCCCGTGGCCTCAGAGCTTCTGGCTTCAGGGCCCTGGTGAGTGTGGAGGTCGGAATGCTAAGTGCTTCACAGGAATACACTAATTTATTAATGAGGTTATTGCTGATTAATGGCAATTAATTATTGCTGATTAATGGGAATTAATATCATTAAAAATTGATAATGTGAGCAATGGTGAACTTCATGAGGGCAGTGGAGAGTCTCCGACTTACCAACATATCATCAGCTTATAATACCGTGCTTTTGAAGTGGTGCCCCTGTCTGGGACTTCTCATCTCAGCTACTGTTTCTGCAGCTGGGCCTTCCTCCCCACCCACTCTCCTGCTCACTGCCAGGACCTGGACGGTGCCAGGCGTCAGGGCCTGGGCGCTGTGGCTGTCTGGTGAGAACTGGGCCTTCAGCCTGTTCCTTAAGTCCGGGAGCCCTGCCAGACTGGCTCTGCTTCTGGGGCTGTCACTTGCCACAGGAAGTAGGGAAGTCCCTTGTCTGTGTTCCCACTGCTCGAGGTCTGGGTGAGGACTCAGATCCTTGGGGGTTTGATTCTGGAGTGCACGATACTTAGGGGAAACACATCACTTTGACTTTATTTTTCACCTTAAGGATATGCACCCCAAAATAAAACAGACAACTCTGAAACCGAATAAATCACCCCACCCCAGCCTATAACTTAGATATTGGCACAGCCTGGGAACCTAATTAATTATAGCATATCTGTGGGAAATGCATCTGAGTCCTAAATACTGGCATTATAAATGAAGGTTTGTAACACATGCACAACTTATTAACAGGGTTGCAATGAGTAATTAATTGCCATTGAGTGAGGAATCAGCCCATTAATAAATTAGTGTATTCCTGTAAAGCACTTAGCACAGTCCATGACATATAGTGCCCTTCAGGAAATGCTAGTTGCTGCTATTACCACCAGCAGTAGTAGCATTTTTAGGATAGAAAGCTATACTTGCTATACTTACGCTCCTATGGATGGGGTTTTTTTTTTTTAATGGACCACACAGTGAAGGCTGCGATCGATTCCAAACAGATGGGAGATGAGTATTAATACTCCGGATAGAATACTTGGAAATGCTGGGAATAATGACAGACACCCAAAAGGTATGACGGGCCTGTCACAAATAAATTTACACTTTGGTTGGAGACATAATACCAACCATCCTGAACCAATAGCAGTGAGATGACCGGCGGTGTCTCTGACCACAACTGGAATAGAAGTGTGTTCATTTGCTCACCCATCGAATTAGCAAACGTGTCTCGAGCACTCAGCATGTGCCAGGCGTGGTGCTGTTCAGAAAAGAGATCCTGGTAGTAGATACTCGTGAAGAGGGAGGCTTCAGAGTGCAGGGGGCATTTTTACATAGAAAGACAAGAAGTGAATGGTAAGTCCTGACTGGAGCAGCAGGAGCAAGACAGTTTTAGAATTGGGGCAGAATGCCCTGCAGTCACAGCGAGGAAATTGTTCTGTCTTCACTTCTTAGCCTTGAGGAGCATTGTAAAAATAAGCGAAACCCCTTCGGACCTTTTGATCCCCGATTGCAGGCTCTGTGGAGCTAATTCACCAGCCTGCTGATAAGAGTGTGTGTCCTCCTGGTCTGTGGATGAAACAGCTTAAACCAGGCGCTGGGTTCTGAGTGCACTCTGACCCCACCCAACGGGGACACAGAGGGATCAGAAGACATGGCCCTTGTTCTCAAGGACACAAGCCAGTGCCCTTGGTGAACATCTCATATGGCTCAGGGCCTTGAAATTGGAAGTGGCTATTTATAGAAGTGACCTAGGGTGCCTACAGGGCAAAAGTAGGTTTACAGTTGTTCGTATGGAAAAGAACACAGTGCTTAATAAAAAATACAAGAGTAAACTGTTTCACATGCTCATAACTGTAAACCTACTTTTGCCCTGCCCTATATTGCTGTTTTTCTTCATCATTTTCCTCCTCTTCTGCCTGGACGTTCTTTTGTGCCGGTTTTCATCCTTAGAGGTTAAATTTTAATTCTGCAATCACATGATCCTTCCCACGCTTGTGTTTTCCTTGCGTTGTTTACATAGTGGCTTTCTAGTCTATGCCACTAAAGGAATAAAGTCCAGTCAGCCTCTGGGGATGGTCTTGAACAGATGTTACAAAGTTTAATGCGAGCGACCAAATTCTCTGCTTGACTCTATCACTGCATTTTTGTTTTTATAGATTTTTCTCCTGCATCTTTTCTGCATGAACCATGGTGCTGCCCTGTCCTCTCCCCCGTACACAGATGTTAATTTGGAAAAATTATTTAAAGGGCCAAAGGAATTTAATGAGTTCTTTTGTGAGCCATTCATCTGTGTTACAAAAGAGAGGCAACATCATCTCCAAATCACACAGATATACCATTAACGCTAGATATGTTTAGACAGCTTTTTCATTATCTCCTTATCAGCATTCTTTTTCCTCCCCTGTAGAATAATTTAGCAGTTTATATCCCCTTTTAAGCAACATTCTTCTAATTTACCAAAATACATTGTATGCAGCAGACTTTGATAAAAATCTGTGTGGACCGGAAAACGTTCCCTTGATGGCGGGGAGGGCTGTGTGTGTGTGTGTGTGTGTGTGTGTGTGTGTGAATTCTCAACAGCCCCAGTGATGCCTGGCAGCCTTCAAAGCCTTTGGTCTCTCATTTCAGCCACAATTACAAGTTCATCCGAAAATGATGACCGGAGTGGCTCCAGTTTGGAATGGAATAAGGACGGAAGCCTAAGGTTAGGGGTGCAGAAGGGCGTGCTTCATGATCGGAGGGCAGATAATTGTTCCCCAGTGGCGGAAGAGGAGCCCGCTGGGTCGGCGGAGAGCGTGCTGCCCACAGCCGAAGGCCCCGGTGGAGATGGTCCAGTCCCTTACTCTCAGAGCTCCAGCTCGCTAATAATGCCACGGCCCAACTCAGTTGCAGGTAAGGCCACGCTTCTCCTTAGAAGGGTTATCTTCTGGGCCTGAGGTGCCCGTGTTCACTCTCTTCACTTGGGAATCTAATCCAGACGCCAGCCGGCTTTGTGATCCGGGGTCAGGCACCTAACCTTTGCTAGACCTCAGTTGACCCCTGCGGAAACATGATCAGGCTCTACCGGATGGTCTTTAAGGGATCCTACTGCTCTGGATGTCCCCAGAAAAGTATGCTCACTTTAACAGCTGGTAGTTCAATTTTGAAAATGAGATGTGTTTTTAATAAACACTGCCTTTATAATTATTCAAAGTGTGTATGTACATTTTTTGGGAGGAAACCCTATATTTAGACTCTCTTCCCTTTCAAAGAGCCATAAAGTACCAAAAATTCTGTCCTTGTTTTTGTTATTTTAAGCCTGAGTATAAATTCATGACTTTGTATTACATCTTGGTAAACAGGAATCATACTTCAGAGTGAGTTTGTTAATATCAGCGCAAAGAATTTCCAATCCAACTTTCAAACTTAGCCTTTACCATTGAGGCCCATCATACAGATGGAAGGTCAACTTCTGTGTAATTGTTATAAGGGATCTCACAGCTTAAAACATGAGCAGCGGAAGTGAGAGGTCTCGGTCGAGGAAATGAAAGCAGGCACCATGGGGCAGCCGGAGCTAAGAAGGCGATACAAGAGTGGTGACTTGCTACACGACTGGCCAGTGGGTGGTTGCAAGCGAGGAGAGAAGGTTGGGGGTTGGGGTGGGGGGAGGAACTCTGCAGCTGAGCTGTGACATGCCTGCTTTCATGTCCTGAGTTTCTAAACTCAGTGCCCTTGGGTTGAACCTAGAAGAGGAACTTGTTTCAGTCATTCTTTGTTACCAACACAATGCTTAAAATTTTTCCTCTGCTAATGTGTGGACCCAGGTCCTCCCTTCCTACATCAAAGGCTTTTCCTGTGATTTTTACTGCTCCTTCAGGATGTGGCAGGTCACTCTGGTTGTTGTTGGATGCTTTGTTGTGTTTTTTTGTGGGTTTTTTTTTTTTACAGTGAAACTCTGAAACAGCTTGAGAAATAAATTGCCCTAATGGAAAAGTTCCGAGACACAACTCTAATTTGCTTTCAAAGGACATAAAATGGCCTTATTCCAGGAGAGAGGCTTGGCGTGTCTGCCAGAGAGTGGTACTGAGGGTTTATGCGTATTTGAGTGATGGTTCTTCCAAAAGCTTTCGTGTCCTCCCACCGCCATCCTGCTGCCTATGGTGTAACATGTTGTCCCCCAGGCATTTTAGACCGGATTTACTTCGTTATGATAAATGCTTCATTTGTGTTATCCCAGAACTTGATGGTTTTATTGACTTCAACAAAATAGCAAACTTGTATTCAGTTTCATGGAGCTATTTTAAAATTAAGAGAAACATTAATAAATTAAGTCGACAGTGTTAAAAGCCCCCGTTTGGGGTGATGTGCCTGCTTGATGTTCTTTTATGGGCTCTCCCGCCCTGTGAAGTGACAGTGGGTGTGAGCTGAGCTTTTCCAGGCGTCGGCAGTGATTACAGAGCAGGGCTGTCTGGTTGCTGCTGTGTTCATTCATTAGCCTCTACGTATGCACTTGAGCAAGACCTCCTGTGGACCTGGGAGGGTTTTGCACTCTGGGTTTGAGCAGTGACTGCCTGGCCTAATGGGTCTGCTCGTTCTGCATTGTACATTTTATAAACTGAAAGCATATTTTTTAAAGGAAATAGGCAAGTGCCTTCCAGCATAGTATCTGTTGACAAGCTGGGCATCTGGTAGATTTTTTCATTGCCCACCCTCCTACCCCTAAAGCTGAACCTCAGTTAAGAGGGAATGGCAGGATCTTTCGGGTATTGTTGAAAAGAACAGAAGATTCCGGTGGTCTGTACTATATGCAGCACTGTTTGTCTAGTGATTAGAAGGCAAGCTGCTACAATTAAACAGGGACTAGGCAATACTCCGTGTTTGAAGGGTGACAGTAATACATAAGGGACCCTATACTGCAATCTTGAGGAAGTATTTGCATGTAAGATCCATATAAACATAAATTCCATTTGCTAGGAAACATCCAGTGATTGAATGTGATGTATGCAGAGTAAGGACCGGCGGGTGGAGGAAGGGAGATGCTGACCTCAAGGCACCCGGTCCCCCCGGGGAGCACGGGTATGGAAACAGATGCCTCAGGATGCCAGCTCTTCTTGTCGTTGGGCAAAGCACTGTGGTGGTCTGTTCACCGTTAACCATACAGCACAGTAAAATTTTTATGTCCAGGGTTATAAAAACAAGTTGGCTAGGTTTGGAGATGGTTTCACTACACAGAGATTGTCTTTGTAAACGGTTTGTTGGCGTGGAATTGGTTTGCAATCCTGCAGTCAGGTTATTACTGTATATCACATCAGATGTATGGCACGGACACCTTACTCCTTTATTAAAACACAGAATGAGAAGCCTTTAAGATGCTTTCTTAGATCATTTAGAAGTTGGGTAATTAGGGGCTACTATTTTTTTACTACTTTTTTACCCCCCTTTTGAAATAATTCCTAGGTGGATCAGAGAACACTGTTTAGTTTTCAAGGAAACCAACAAACAGCATTACCAGCCAATTTTCTTAAAACTCGAACTGATAATGGCCTGGATTTAATGGCATTTACCTTTGATAGGTTAGTCCAGTGGTTGGCAAACTGCGGCTCTTTGGCCCCTTGAGTGTGGCTCTTCCACAAAGTACCGACTTCTGCGCATGGGCTGCGAAGTTTCAATCGTACTGTACATGCACGCCCACACGTGGTATTATGTGGAAGAGCCACACTCAAGGGGCCAAAGAGCCGAATGTGGCTCGCGAGCCGCAGTTTGCCGACCACTGGGTTAGTCCATGATGTTTCAACAGACGCTTCTCCTTGCTCAGCTTAGATAAGCCTTCCTCTGCTTCTCCTTCCACTCCACCCACCTCACCTCTCTCCACCCCCACCCCAATAAAACCTCTTTCCTGCAGCATCTGCCAGTGTTCTCCTCACCCAGATGTTGGGTGCAGTGTGTGTGCAGTGAGCGTGTAATTAGTTTAATTGTAGAGATATTAGCAGTGGGTTTATTGCAGCATGAAGTTACTGCTTTACCTCTGATTTTTCTCAGCCCCGAACACTGTTTAGGCTTTTGAAAGCATGTAGTGTTAAGTACCAGGAAACGAGTCTGAATCCTGTACTGGTAATGCCCGGGAACCTGTAGGCACGAGTGAGAAGGCAGAGTGGGATCCGCTGGGAGGCCGAGGCGTCCCTACCTCCACCCTCCACCCTCTCTCTCTCTTTGCCTTTGACAACACCTCAGAAAGCGGAGGCAGCCAGCAGCTGGTGGCTTGCAGCCCTGCTGAGGGGTGGTCCGTTTCAATGCAGCTTACTCGTGTTTGAAATAGAGGCCGACAGCGCTGTGGAGTTACGGGGGCCACTTGTTGTGTACTTTGGAGCTGAAACTGTGGCAACTGGAAATCTGAAAACCATTTGAAACTTCATCTCCTGCATGTGTGTCAAACAAGGGCTTCTTTTACAATCCTTTATAGTCTCATATTCGTAATCCTCTAGGCCCCTGGTAGGCAAACTGCGGCTCGCGAGCCACATGCGGCTCTTTGGCCCCTTGAGTGTGGCTCTTCCACAAAATACACGTGTGGGCACACACGTACAGTGCGATTGAAACTTCGTGGCCCATGTGCAGAAGTTGGTATTTTGTGGAAGAGCCGGTATTTTGTAGAAGAGCCACACTCAAGGGGCCAAAGAGCCGCATGTGGCTCGCGAGCCGCAGTTTGCTGACCACTGCTCTAGGTTGTCACAGAACTATAAACCAAATGTCTTTTTTTAAAAAATACATTTTAATTGATTTCAGAGAGGAAGGGAGAGGGAGAGAGAAATGGAAACATCAGTGATGAGAGAGACTCATCGATCGGTTGCCTCCTACACGCCACCCACTGGGGATTGAGCCCACAACCCAGGCATGTGCCCTGATGGGGAATTGAACTGTGACCTCCTGGTTCATAGGTTGATGCTCAATCATTGAGCCACACCGGCCCAGCCGAATGTCATGTTTTAAGGGGTCAGGAAGAAGGGAAGTGGGGCCCTGGCGAGGCTCCCAGCATCTTTGAGCTTGCCAAAGCTGCGGCAGCAGGTCCAACATTTGTGGTTATTCCCATTCGTGAGCTGGCTCATGGGTAACACTGTTGGCTGTCCCTTTGGCCTGGGATGCATGGGGGTCCTCAGGTGAGGCATGCTGAGGAGAGCGCCATTTGCAGAGGCCCAGGTCCCAGGCAGGAGCCTACAAATATGTTCCAAGCTGGATCATCATAGGAAGCCAGGGTGATGGGTGTGGTCCTGGTGGCCCACCACAACCTGGTCAAGAAACTAGAAGCTGCCATTGGGTTCCCGTAACTTAGGTCCATTTGGAGGTTCTGATGAGGAGTTAGCGGCCTCAAACAGGAAGGACTGTGTGAAGCCCTGATGCGAATGTGCTCACGGTGTGTGAACAGTGCAGATGTGCACTGAGACTTGCAGAAGCACAAGTGTCTGCTCTTGTAAAGTCAGTGTCGGGTGTTTCTCCACGGACTGGGAAGGGGAGCAGGGCACACGGGGGCACACTGTCACAGAGCCCAGCCACGGAGCCGGCTGGGTGGTTGTCGAGTGAAGGAGAGGGTGGGGCTGACGCTGAGGAAGGAGAGGACTGAGGCCTCAGAAGGGAAAATCGGAAGGGCCCACATCAGGCAGGTGATGCCAGGGGCATCAGAGCCAGAGGGTACAGCAGAGGGTGGCTCTACCTGACTTCTGTCCCTTGAAGCTTGGTCCTTAGGAGCCTTAGCCCTTGGAATGTAACTCCCCTTTCTCCTCATTAGCCCTCAGATGACATCTGTGTTCTGTTGTCCTGGATGATCATCATATGTCTAAGAACAGCAGGACTTTGTATTGGGCCACTTATTCCACAAACCAAATTAGGTTAATTTTATTTAGATTTCCTTATTGTGACCTAGATATGCAATTAAGAGCTGTTGTTGTTTTTTAAAGACAAAAACAACCACACTGTATATTTGCTTCTAAGATTTGCTGAGGATTAGTAAAATTATTTGCATTAATTGTTTTTATAATCCAACTGTGTCTTTGCTGGAATAGACCCTAAATCCTTTTTAAAGGTACCTATGTGCTGCGAATCTTACAGAGGGAAATGTGATTAGTTCTCTTTAGAATTTTAAAAAGTACATATATATGTAATGTGTCCTATATAATAAAAACCTAATATGCTAAGTGTCGGTTGTCCGGTCAGCCGTTCAACCAATCAAAGCATAATATGCTAATGATATGCTAAAGCTGCTCAACCACTCACTATGACATGCAATGACCACCAGGGGGCAGACAGTTGACCAGTCGCTATGATGTGCACTGACCACCAAGGGGCAGACGCTCCAACTGGTAGGTGAGCTTGCTGCTGGGGTCTGGCCGATTGGGACTGACGAGATGGGCCGGACATGCCCTGGAGCCTTCCCATGGTCCCTCCCTGGCTGGCCAATCTCCCACATCTCTCCCGGCCCCAGTAGTGCACCAGTGGGGTCCCTCAGCCTGGCCTGCGCCCTCTTGCAATCTGGGAACCCTCGGGGGATGTCGGAGAGCTGGTTTCAGCCCAATCCCACAGGCCAGGCTGAGGGACCCCACTGGTGCACATATCTAGTCTATATATATAAAAGCCTAAATGACGGGATGGCCAGCCGGTTGCTATGACATGCACTGACCACCATGGGGCAGAGGCAGACGCTCAATTGCCCCCTGGTGATAGTGTACTCCCACAGTGGGAGCACCGCTCAGCTGACTGATGGGCACCAAACTCCTGGGCTCACCGCTGGCGAGCGCAGTTGCAGCGGCGCAAGCCTCTCCCACAGACACTCCCCCTGCACGCCCGAGCGGCGGCGGCAGCAGCAGGCGTGCAGCGGGGACGGGATGAGCAGGAGCAGCACGGTGCCCAGCCCGGGCTCAGGCTCCTCCCTGGCCACCTGCCACTTCACGCACTACTTTGTGCTGTGCGGGATCGAGGTGGACAGTGGGCTGGAGCCCAATGAGCTGGCGGGTAAGGCTGGGCTGCGGCGGCGCAGAGATCCACTGATCCCCACAGGCCAGGTTGAGGGACCCCTGGTGCACAAATCTGTGCACTGGGCCTCTAGTATTATATAATGTAATATATATATATATATATATATATATATATATATATATATGTATATATTTGTGTGTATGTGTATATATACATACTTTTGAAGCTTAGAAATATGTTTATTTCCAATGAAAGGCTACTTTTACTGCCAGGAGCTGACTTTCGGGTTGCGAGCACTGGGGAATTGTACGGGCAGTCTGCTTGGTTAACGAGGCTGGAATTCTAGCAGCGGCGGAGGTTCTCTGGGCTGCGCTGTGTGTTTGCAGCAAGGACTGGAATTTTGCAGAGTGATACTTGATTGTCAGATGTCTTCATAAAACTTTATGGTGAAATTTGTCACTTTCCAGGAATCATGGAGACTTTTAGCAACCGTATCAACATGACTTCCATTTAAGAATGAGGAGCACTTGGTTTTTTTTGCTTTGTTTTTGTTTTTACCATTTTTTGGGGTAAACATCACTGGAAAAATAAATTGAGTTGGGTGAACAAAATCAAAATCACCTTGAAGTAAATGTTGTTGAACGCCTGAGTGGAATTGTTTAGTAATTTATAATTCTGGTAGCTTGGGTATGATATGAAACTTAACTTTGAAGAGACCAAACTTCCATTTCATGTTACAGCGACGAGTTCAACCAAATTGGAAGATCTGAGCTATTTAGACGGGCAGAGAAATGCTCCTCTTCGGACGTCCATTAGGTTACCGTGGCACAGCACGGCCGGAGGTAGGGCACAGGAAGTCAAAGGTATTTATCCTTACATTGCTGTCCCCGTGGGTAGGAGTTCATCGATGAAACATGGAAAATCCATGATATCCAGCAGTTAAACCACCTGTTTTTAAACATGCGGGGGGCGAGGGGGGGCGCTGTTAAAAGTTTATCTGGAAGGTGTGCTAGGGGGCCTTCCTTAATAATTTTGTACTTTTTAAAATATGATTAACTTCCTTCTGGAGTTGAAAAATAATTCTGCAGCATGTTATTTTGAAGTGAGGGGTAGTTTAACTCCCTCAACTTTTTTTTTTTTGTCATCAACCAAGAATCAACTTTGTTTCACTTTTTTGGGGTGGTATTGGCCACCTCCTATATATACCCATAATGCACAGGTGTGTGGTCAATAGCATGGCCAAAGGGGGCAAAGCACCATGACACCAGGTGAGAGCTGGGGCCCTATCTCTGGGGAAAACGCATTTTCATTTTACTCACACGGCATTGGGAGAAATGTGCCTTAAATATAGTTTGAGCTAAACTGATGAGCCATGGTGTGGCCCTTGGAATCATTTTCTCTAATTCTCTGTGTGTCGGCCTTGAGTCATGAGAATACTTAAGAGGCATAAAAGGACCAGAAAGTCATTTTAAAAGGATACGGTGTAGTGACAATAGTGCATGATCAATGAAGTATTTCAAGAGTATTCATAGGATCAGATTGGAAACACAGATCCCTTTTGGGGTAAAACTGAGACTGTATATACTAAGTGTAACATACATGCAGTGATAAAGTGAGGTGTTTTTCTTAGTGTATAAAATGATGGCATTCTTCTGAAATAATGGTCTTTCTTCTTTTTTCAGCACGATTTGCTCCCTACAAGCCACAAGACATTTTGCTGAAGCCCCTGTTGTTTGAAGTACCGAGCATAACAACAGACTCTGTGTTTGTGGGAAGGGAGTGGCTCTTCCAGCAGATAGAGCAGAACCTGCGGAACACGGAGCTGCCGGAGAACAGAGGGGCGGTGGTGGTGGGAAACGTGGGCTTTGGGAAGACGGCCATCATTTCTAAGTTGGTGGCACTGAGCTGCCACGGAAGCCGCATGAGGCAGATTGCTTCCAACAGCCCCGGCTCGTCACCTAAAAGTATGTCTGTGTCTAACTACTTGTCTAGCTTATTATATTAACGTCAGATAGATGGAGGAAGTTGCTGCTGGGATAGACATAAATTCCCAGTTTCCTCAAGGTTTTCCAGCTGTTCTATCAGGTTTGCGATCGTGTTGTTGGACTGTTTGGGTGTCCGTCTGTCAATCACAGAGCTTGTGTCGCTGTGACCTCTGCAGTGAGGCAGGTCCTCCCTGGTGCCTCCCAACTGCAAAGCATGTCTCCCTCTATATGAGCAGAGATGAGGCCCCACCAAGTGCCTGGGGAATTTTGGGTCCTAAAACCAAGGTGGGTAGGCTCCTGGCAGGACAAGGCAGAAGGAGTTTGTGCAGAGTTCTCTGGTACCCTGTGCTCTGCAGCCTTTGTCTTCCGTGCTGGATTTACAAAAAATGTAAAAGTCAACTTAGAAATGGGATGGAGTAGCCTAAGATATGACTGTGGCTTATTTTATGTGTAATAAACACATGAAAAGAAAATGTCTCTAACATAGTGAACCAGGAACCAAGTGAGCAATGCAAGATTTTTTTAAAAATAAAAAATAATGTAATAAAATAAATGAGAAACCAGTTCTCCAGTGAGGACAACTGGTGGATGGGAGACAGGGCTGAGAGGGGACAGGTGTTCTCATGTGCACCTTTGTTCACTCATCACCTATTGAAGGCTCTCTGTCTCTAATCAAGAAATAAGTTCAGTATCTGATGTTGTAAACGATGGAATTGGTCTCTCTTCTCTGTAGCTTCCGATTCCTCCCCGGATCTTCCATTCACTCCATTGCTTTCACCGAGTACTTCTCCTGGTGGTACCACCACGGCCAGAACGCCTGCTGGGTTGGGCTCTGACGCTCCTGAAAACCAGAGACCGAGAGAGGATGCAGCAAAATATCTCGCATCCAAGGTAATGTGCTCCTGGTCTACGAGAACTTCCAGAGAGAGAGAGAGAGAGTTGAGCTTCTGAAAAATGAATTATAAAAGGGATCTTGAAACGGAGACAGCGATGGCTTAATGCAAAAGTACAGCTTTGGATAAAATTGTGATGGAGTACTGCAAGTGAAAGGTATTAATGAAAATAAATAGCTTCAGACATTGGCAGTGGGCTTGTATTCATCTTAAATGATGGACTGAAAACTCCTCGATCAGCAGGCAGTATTCCTGCACTTCCACAAACCCACCCTTACAGCTGGAAGGAGAGCAGGAGGTTGGGAGCCTGTAACATGACCCCTGAGCCACGGAGCCACCTCTGCCTACGCTCTGTTGCCTGGGGCCCTTGTTCCCGTCTTTCTGTCAGAGATTCCTTGTGATGTTGTAAGAGAGACTTGGCTGACCTTTTCTTCCTACATTCATGGTCGTCAAGATCCTTCTGAATTTTTCCATCTGCTCAGCTTCCATCACGGGCTCATAAGCCACCCTCCTGCGTTAAATCTGTTACATCTCGCTCCTGGTGAGCCGTGTGGGTCTCCCCAGCAGCAGTGGTGTGAGACAGTGGAGCTGGAGAACCACCAGGGGTGGGCGGTGATGAGGGGCTTCTAGTGAGGAAACCCCTGCGGGCTGGGCCGGGAGGTAGGTACAGGGGCTGAAACGAGTGCTTCTCTACCCCAGATCCCTGCTCCTCACTTCTGCATGTCTGGCATGGGCAGCCAAGAGGATTTTTGTCCCCGTGTGTGTGAGAGTGAAAGGGACCACTCCTTCTCCTCTTAGTGCTCAGGCGGGGACCCCCCTCTGTCCCTTCACGGGGTAGGCAGGAATTGGGTGATTTCTGATTTTGTCCCTGTTGAACTTCTCCACAGTGTCACTTGTGGTGTGGATGTGAGGTGATGCTGACAGTCTGCTTCTCCCCCCCCAGGTGGTGGCCTACCACTACTGCCAGGCGGACAACACGTACACGTGCCTGGTGCCCGAGTTCGTGCACAGCATCGCGGCTCTGCTCTGCCGGTCCCATCAGCTGGCCGCCTACAGAGACCTGCTGATCAGGGAGCCCCAGCTGCAGAGCATGCTGAGCCTCCGGTCCTGTGTGCAGGACCCCGTGGCTGCCTTCAAGAGGGGAGTGCTGGAGCCGCTCACAAGCCTGAGAAACGGTACCTCCAGCAGCCCCCCCCCAGAGCCCCCACAGTAGTGGCTCAGAGTCCCCAGGGCTGTCGTCAGAAGGAGGGGTTAGCATGGTCCTGGGGTGGGAGTGAGGTGGCACAGGGAGAGGGTGTGGGTGGATCTACATCCCCTTCCTCAGAGCCATCTCCCCAAAGCCCCTCCCAAACAGTGTAGTTTTATTTAAATCTTTATTGTTGAAGGTATTACATATGTGCCCCCTTTTTCCCCATTGACCCCTTCTAGCCTGCCCCCACCCCTCACCCCAGGCCTTCACCACCCTATTCTGTGTGCATGGGTTATGCATATATGCATGCAAGTTCTTTGGTGGATCTCTTCCCACCCACCCTCAGCCCTGCCTGCTGCAGTCTGTTCTGTGCTGCTATGTCTCTAGATCTATTTTTGTTCATCAATTTATTTTGTTCATTAGATTCCACATCTGAGTGAGATTACGTGATACTCGTCTTCCTCTAACTGGCTTATTTTTGCTTAGCATAATATTCTCCAAATGGTGTCATTTTCAATGAAGCATCTCTAACAAGTAACTCCCCAATGGACACATTTCCAAAGCAGCTAATTTGTACCTGTAGATCATGTAGACGCTCCAGGAACTGTTACCTGCCTGGTTTGCACTCCCGCGTAGCAGGGGATAAGGTCATTATTTAGGGAGATTGCCAGCATGTTTTGTTCAGGGCCTCCCTCTGCTCAGGTGAGTTGAACCTGAAGCATTTCTGGAAGTCTGACCTTGTTGCCCTTGAATATTTTACAAGGTCAGGGGCATTAGTGCTGTTACGGGCCCTTCATTTTTTCATCCTTCCTCCTCCTCATCTTTTGAGCTAGTTTACCTGCCTTCATAGCATTTCTTCCAAAAGGTGCTGGAGAGAGGGAATTGAAGCCGATGTCATAATTTTTCCTCAGTTCCCTGGGCAGAAAGTTGGTGCTGATCAATGGGAAACTAGATGTAGGTTTGTAGGAGCGTGCTCCGTTCTAGGAGTCTATAAAGCAGACCTCCCCCCCACCCCCCCCATCCAGCCCAAGGCGAGCTGTGTGCCTTGGGCTAGATGCTTTGCCCTTTGGGGGTCAATCCTTTCCCAGAAATCCACTGAGGGTGTCCTGTTTGTGGGGGAGGGGGCCTGAGGGTCTTTTCCAGATTTCCTGTGTGTGTGTGTCATCTTCACTGTGCTCACCCAGAGACAGCAGTTTATGAAGAGCGAACTGTATCATATACACGGGTGAAATTCTGCTAAGTGTGTGTAATGCAATATGTTTCTGGAAACTGTTCTGTGAGAAGTGGTTTTCTTTTTGGCTCGGTGCTCCAGTCTTCATTATAAGTTTAATAGAAAATATGCTTCCATGTAAACCATTTCTTCTGCCATATGGAGACCTTTTTAGTTTTTCCTAACACTTTAAATGGTGCGTTAAAATACACTGGGTGGTGCCATCGTATAGAAATGTATAATTTCTTAATTAAACAATATTTTATCTTTCAGAGCAGAAAATTCCTGAAGAAGAATACATTATTTTGATCGATGGCTTAAATGAAGCTGAGTTTCATAAACCTGATTATGGAGACACGCTTTCTTCATTTATTGCCAAAATTATCTCTAAATTTCCTGCCTGGTTGAAGTTGATTGTGACTGTAAGAGCAAATTTTCAGGTGAAAAAAGAATTTTCGACTCTTTTTCCAAGTCCTTATTCTCAAATTTTAAAGTGATGAATGCTAACAATTTGAGCTATTGTAAACCATTTAGCTGCTGAACTGAAAACTATATTAAGACTTTATGAAATACTAGAGGCCCAGTGCACAAAATTCGTGCACTGGGGGTTGGGGGGGGGGGTGTCCCTCAGCCCAGCCCGCACCCTCTCCAATCTGGGGCCCCTCAGGGGATGTCCAACTGCCAGTTAGGCCCTGTGGGATCAGGCCTAAACCGGCAACCGCTCGCCTGCCTGCCGGACTGCTGGCTCCCAACCGCTCGCCTGCCTGCCAGCCTGATCACCCCCTAACCACTCCCCTGCCAGCCTGATTGATGCCTAACTGCTTCCCTGCCGGCCTGATCACCCCCAACTGCCCTCCCCTGCTGGCCTGGTCATCCCCAACTGCCCTCCCCTGCTGGCCATCTTGTGGTGGCCATCTTGTGACCACATGGGAGTGGCCATCTTGTGCGAGGGCGTGATGGTCATTTTGCATATTACCTATTTATTATATAGGATTAGTCACAGAGCCCCAAGTGGGCACAACTCTGACCTTTTTACCCCCCTTCCCCCAAGGCACATTTATCACGATGTCAGGTAAGTTTTCCATTAGCATTGAGCTGCACTTATCCTTGTACACGGAGGGCCTAGCCCTGGTTCACCACTGCTTTGGGGAGCAGTGTGAGGTGTCTGGCAAACAGGTCTCACCTGTCAAACACACCTGGTCCAGTAGCTCAGAGGTAAAGTTATTCCTCCTGGTGGTGGTTTGCCCTGCTCTGCAGTGGGACTTTGGTGTGTGTGTGTGTGTGTGTGTGTGTGTGTGTATGAAGAAAAAAAGGGAGGGATGAGGAAGGGGATTTTTAAGACCTATTCTGAGGGAAGGTCTGTCCCCTCCCCACCCCGCCCCCAAAAACGTAAGCATGAGGTAAGCATGCAGGGAGGGGAAGAGTGATTTTTTAGAATTCTCTTCTCATGTTTTCCCTCACTTGAACCCTACAACTGTATCTCAACAACCATTGACTCCTTCCTTCTACCTTGTTCAGTTTTAGTAAAGACATTAGATGTTTGCCCTTTTATGATGCTACTTATTTTAAAATAGCATTTGGTTTCTTCCTTTTTTTTCCATCAAAAGTGGCATTAGGCCTCGGTTGAACGTGACGTAGTGTTCATGGGAATTGGGTCCATACCCTTTGCAGTCATGCTCCACGCTGTCAGCAGAATCTGGCCGTCGGCGGGCACAGGAGAGGAGTCCAGTGTTCCGTGCACTGGCTGTGTGCGTTGCCAGAGGTTCTGTTAGCATGCACATGACATGGGAGCACGTGACATGGGAGCGATGGTGCTCCTCCCGCCTCCTGGAATCACTGCATTCCCTGAGGACATGCACTTACATACTTCAGAAACGATAGTGGGAAGTTAAAGAAAACCCACCAAACTCACCTCTGCTATGAAGGGTCAGGATGTGCTTACCTCAGGGCTGGGAGAGATGGTCGGGGACCAGGGACTTCCAGGGAACTGGTGCTCTGAGCTACTGGACCAGGTGTGTTTGACTTTGTGAAAATTAGTGACACCGGGCAATTATGATTTGTGCACTTCTGTATGTATTGCTTCCATTTAAAAGTTTGCTAAAAACCAGCAACTTGAGAAAGCGACCGGGGACTGTACTAGGGTAGGGCCCCTGCGTGTGGACAGGCTTCACTGGGCACGGCCGGGAGGCAGTTTCGGGTTTCCTGGTTCAGTCTCGCAGCCCTGGCATCTGCAGGAGAGAGAGGGATGCCTCTTATCTCGGGGTCTGGCCGTGTTCTTAGAAGTACAGTGGTGGCTGTGTTTGTCCCTGTTATGTAACCTGTTACACAATGTAGGGATGATGGGCGTCAGGTCCACTCAGGGCTTCACGGCTTCTTTGTGGGTCCGGCCAGGTGGCCTCGCCGCCGGGCCTCTTGCCTCCCGCTGGGCTCCGAGTTTTCGGATCAGGGCCTCGGAAAAGCCTTTACTGATTCGATCTCGCATCAGGATTTCTTTCACATAAGCTTTTTATCTTCAACTTATCCTATTACACGTTTTAATACAAAATAATGAGTCCCTGTAATCCATGAAAATCCTCCTTGAAAGAAAACTAGTGAATCTGGTTTGAAATGCAGCTGACATAAAAAGAGAAATCTCGTGCAGTGACACTGTGGGTTTTCTTACAACCCCCCGCACCCCCCAGGAAATCGTCAGTGGGCTGCCATTCGTCAAGCTCTCCCTGGATGACTTCCCCGACAACAAGGACATTCACAGCGACCTGCACGCCTACGTCCAGCACAGGGTCCACAGCAGCCAGGACATCCTCAGCAACATCTCCCTGAACGGCAAGGCCGACGCCGCCCTCATCGGGAAAGTGAGCAGCCACCTGGTGCTGCGGAGCCTCGGCTCCTACCTGTACCTCAAGCTCACCTTGGACCTCTTCCAGAGGGGACACTTGGTCATCAAAAGTGCCAGCTACAAGGTGGTGCCCGTGTCCCTGTCCGAGCTCTACCTGCTGCAGTGCAACATGAAGTTCATGACCCAGTCCGCCTTCGAGAGGGCGCTCCCCATTCTGAACGTGGCCCTCGCGTCCCTCCACCCCATGACGGACGAGCAGATCTTCCAGGCCATCAACGCTGGCCACATCCAGGGGGGAGCAGGGCCGGGAGGACTTCCAGCAGAGGATGGAGGCCCTCTCCTGCTTCCTCATCAAGAGGCGAGACAAGACCCGCATGTTCTGCCACCCGTCCTTCAGGGAGTGGCTTGTCTGGAGAGCAGATGGTGAGAACACGGCCTTCCTGTGTGAGCCCAGGTACGACGGGACGCTTTCCGTCAGCTCTTTGCAGGGAGTCTGATGGGCCCTTGGGAAAGGAATTTCAAATACAATTCACATTTTTTTAGTGGAAAGGCAACACAGAATGGAAACTTCAGGAGGGGCATTGGCACATTCTCTCTGCTACTAACCCACAGCCGCCTCCCTTGCATTGCTAGGAGGTTAGGACTCCTGTGTACATTTGGGTGCAAGAGACGCCAGGCAATGCCTTGGTGTGATTTCTTTGCCATCCATTCTCTTCTAGACCCCGCCCCCTGTCCCAGGAGTCATCCGTGGTGGGAAAGCGTGGTATTACCTCCAGGAAACAGTGGGCTTCCTGAGAAGCTGTTCCCAGTCACTGTCTTCCCCTGGGGGTTGTGCGCTGACTTGGGCCCCCAGCACCCTCCCCTACCCACCAGGGATCGGATGTGGCTGCTGGCCCAGAGGGGAGCACAGCGACCACAGCTGGCCACTTTGATTTGCATTTGTGGTTTAGCTCGGGGTGACACACTGGGATTTGTGGTCAGGGGGATTGAGGTTCAGGTCTCAGATGCCCCACCTATGAGATGGTGGTTGGGCAGCTGCAGTCACTGAGTTGTAGGTTCCACTGAGGATTTGCCCCAGGGCGGGGCCCAGATGCAGTTCTTCCTCCTGCCCAGGGGAGGAGGCAGCGGTGAGCTATTGTGGACCTGATGCTGGTCAGCGTGAGGTCAGGAATTTGAAGGTGCAGGTACTTTCAGATTAGGGTGTGTTCATGTCCACCACCCCTGCCCGGCCCTGGCCCACATCATCGCTATCTTAAAGGGCTCCTGCTCTCTGTGAGTCAGAATTGCTCCTGACTCCTGCAGCACATCTGGCCAGCTGCTAAATTGTCCCCTTTGGGCTAGACTGGGCATTCAACCAGACGCTGGGGTCCAGAAGTGAGTAAGAACTTGTGTCCAGCACAACACCTTCCTCCCCACGAATGTTGACAACGCTGACCAATAGGTCTGGCTGCTGTTTCATGTTGTGATAGTGTTATTTCTTAGGTGACACTGGTCTAAGAATTGTCCTTTTGAACCTGGTTTGGGGTAATAAACTGTAACTCCCAGGTTATTGAGCCAGACCATAATAACTAGGTAAATTGTATGTCATGACATAGTTAGGTGAGGGATTTTCTTGGAGAAGTCAGATCATTTACTGGGAAAAGAAAGGCTGTTGTTGAATCTGTAGAGACATAAAAACAAGTTAAGCCCTGCCTGGGTGGCTCAGTTGGTTGGAGCAACCTCCTGTACACCAAGAGGTTGTGGGTGCAATTCTGGTCAGGGCATATATCTAGGTTTCGAGTTCAATCCCCGGTCAGGGCACATATGAGACACAATGGATCAGTGTTCTCTTACATTGATGTTTCTCTTTCTCTCTCCCTCTTGGTCTCCCTCTCCCCCTTCCTCTCTCTCTAAAATTAATAAACATATCCTTGGGCGAGGATTTAAGAAAAACACAAAAACAACAGTGGGTGTAGGTTTGTTATGGAGGTTTGGACTGTAGTCAGTTAAGCTTCACTCCCTTCTGGGTGGTAGGTGGCGTTGAGGTCATGCAGCGTAGGGTAGAGCTGAGATCGGGGTGCCTGATGGGTTGTCACCTTTGGTCGTGGACTGCTGAGCGCTGATGTGCTTCTATATGCAGACGTGGGGACCTACAGGGGCAGGGCCAGGACTAGGCTACAGCAAGAGAGGCACGCAGGGTGCAAAGGAATTGTTACCTCTCAGAATTGTGCAAGTCAGCATTTACCCAAGACCCCTATAGTTCTCCAACTTCCCTCAGCAGACGGGCAGTGTATAGAACCATGTCGGAAGGTAGCTACTGGACTTAGTTCAGCACAAGTTTTTGTGGACCCACTACATGCAGGGTCATGTGGTGGATACAGAAATTCCCGGGGTGAGGGCCCAGTTCTCACGGGCTTTGCACCCAGGAGGGTTCCCCACACAGGAGGACCAGTGAGGTGACAGGGACGGTGCTGGGCGGAGCCACACTGCACGTGGGCCTCAGGAAAGAGGAGCAGCTCCCTCTGGGATGGCCATGTCTGCAAAATGCTCCACATACATGTTAATGTTTGAGTTGGGCCTTGAAGGATGGGTAACATTTCTCTTGCCACCCCAGTTAGTTGTAATATTCCCCAATTGCAGGGAAGAAAGAATCCAACACCCAGAGGCAATGGCACTTCATTTTTCACTTCTGCCCCTTTCCGTGCATTTTAAATATTCTCCGAATTATTTTTTCTGTAATAAAATTCCCATTCTGCTTGCTTTGCTTAATATATTGTGGACATTTTATAAAGCTGCTTGACTATCTTAGTGTCATTTTGCATGGCTGTGCAGACCTCCTAGAAAGCAAATGATACCCTTGTTGTGGGGCTTTTACATTGTTTCTGGGTGAGTTATAAACACATAAATGTATTGTGAATATCTAGGTGCTTTACAGGAGAGCAGGAGCGTTTGAGGGAGGTCCGGATTAAATCCTGTTTCCAGCCTAACCAGAGTGGCTCAGTTGGTTGAGCATCGTCCTGTGCACTGAAAGGTTGCTTGTCCAATTCCCAATCGGGGCACGCATGGCAGGCAACGATCGATGTTTCTCTCTAAACATGTCCTCAGGAGGGGATTACAAAAATCCTGTTTTATTTTTACCTTGTGTGATTCTTGTGCACAGTTTATTTTAATTCTCCAAGCCTAAGTCTCCTCATCTGTAAAAAGAGTAAGAGCACCATCACCTCCTTGTGTAACAGTGGCTGTTACAGAGAGAAGTACTTTTTTTTTTTTTAATACTCACCCAAGGATATTTTTCCATTGAGTTTTAGAGAGAGTGGAAGAGAGAGTGAAAGACAGAAAGAAATATCAAAGTGAGAAAAACACATCAATTGGTTGCCTCCTACACGCGCCTCAACCAGGGCCCTGGCCGGGGAAGAGCCTGCAACTGAGGTACATGCCCTTGACCTGAATTGAACCTGAGACCCTACAGTCCACAGACTGACCCTCTATCCACTGAGCCAAACCAGCTAGGGACAGAGGGAAGTACTTAAGAGCATCTGCTTCTCCCCTTTATACTCCCCATCTTCCTCTATGCCCCCCCCCTTTCCTTTCTGTTTTTGATTATCCCTTAGGTTTGAATCCAGGAACAGAATTATCAAGTTAAAGAGTAAAGTTACTCAAAACCTCATTCACATCACCTAGGCTTAAACACAACTCACATTTTACAATATTTTCTCCATCTGTTATTTTTTGTTGAAATAAATTATAAACTTCATGATATTTTACCTGAAATAGTCGGCTATAAACTTCAAAAAAAAAAAGAAAAAGATTTTCATACTTAACCACACACCTAAAATATTAACACTAATTCACCAGTATCATTCACATTTAGCTATGCTCGGATTTCCCCACTTCATATTTTTCAGTATGTATGAGTCAGGATCCAGATGAGGACCCTAAAAGGCATTTTATTGTGTCTCTTTTAATCTACAGATTTCCACCTTTTTGTTTCTTTACATTTTGTTTTTTTAAAAAAGATCAACTGGGTAGTTTGTCCTATGTTTCCCATAATGTGGATTTTGCTGATTGTGTTCTCAGAGTAGTGTTTAATGTGTTTTTTCACCATTATTTTCTATAAATTGGTAGTTAAATCTGGAAGCTTGATCAGATTTTATTTTATTTAATTTTTTTTTGCAAAGATGCTTAATAGGTAGTAGTAAGTAAAGTAAGTACTTCCATAAGGAGACATTTAACATCTTAAGTCTCTCAGAGCCATTCGTGATCATTTCCTGGGTCCTTCGATTCTTTGGGGTTGCACAGGACTTTTAATCTAGGGCAGTCTCTCATCTACTTTCCCCACGTCATTGACTTGAGTGAACGTGTAGCATTTCAGTAGGTGGAACAAGTTGGTTGCTTGGGGGGGGGCACGCAAGGCATCACATCAGAAACGCAAGCTGTGTTCTGCCAGAACAAATCCCGTTTGACTGGAGCTCTTGTCACGGAACTGAGGAGTGGAAAGGGTTGACACAAAGGACGTGTCTGGGGATTGTGGCCTTTCGCAGCCAGCTCTGAAGAACCTGTGAAGATTGGAGTGCAGATCATCAACGTGGACAGCAGTGTGGTGGGCGGAGCAGGGGGACCCCCTGTGGCAGCCAGAAGTGGGTAGAAGTTGGCTTTAGGATGCAGTGGGGTGGAGACAGGCCTTGTTGACATGAGATAGATGGGCATGGCTTGGTCTTGTGGGCAGAGTCGAGGAAGAGAAGGTGCCATATCAAGGTATGTAGTGACCTTGCTCCCAGAAAGGGTAAGAAAGGCAGAAGGTGTGAGACTGTACCTGCGGGTGGTGGCTGTACCTGTGATGTAAACATGACCCGTAGTTTCATGGAGTTTACATTTGGTGACAGACATAAGTAAGGTGATGGAGTTTACATTTGGTGACAGACATAAGTAAGGTGGTTCCAGAGAGAAAGCCCTGCCCTGTCACAGGGCTTCCCTCTGGCTCGCTCCAGGGATGGGGAATCCAGAGGAAGCCCCTAAAACGACTTGACGAACACAGCGTCCCAGCGTTTTGTGTGGTGGTGCGGAGGTGGCAGGGTTTCGGGGTTTGTGCATCGATGTTCTCACCGGAGGGCCCAGGGTGCGGTGGGACGGGGTGTTTGTTACAAGTCTGTGTTTCTGGCCCTAGGAACGGGCACGCTCTCCTGGCGTTCATGTTCTCTCGACAAGAGGGCAAGCTGAACCGGCAGCAGACCATGGAGCTCGGCCACCACATCCTGAAGGCACACATTTTCAAGGTGAGACACACACCACCGTGACGACGGCTCTCACTGTTGTCGTCCTTGTGTTTTTCAGTTTTTGGTTTTAGAGAATTTCATCAGCTTTATCAGCCCTCTCAGCCCTCCATGAGCCCCGTTCCAAACACAGCCCCTCCCTTCTCCCTAAAAGTAACCACTGTTCTGAGTTACAGTCGCTCACGTGTGTATCTAAATGCTAGGGTCACATTTTTACTGCCATCCCCCACCCCGTCCCCCCCTCCCCCTGCCCGTTTAAGCCCCTTTTAAGTTTCTTTCCACCTGAAGTTGCCATTTTATTCATTCCCTTTGGTTTCCTGGTTCTTTAGTTGTCAAAGAACATGAGTTACTTGACCTCTAGTTTGTTTGTTTGTTTGTTTGTTTCTATAGTCGGACAATTTATTTTGCTGAATTTAGAATCAAGTTCAGCTAGACCTCTAGTTTTGCACCACCTGGATTTTCTGATAGTTTTTATTTCTCATGATCTAGTTCATGATCCTCTGGATTTCTTATTTGGTAGTTGTACCTAGAGGCATAATCAGACTCAGGTTTGATTTTTTCCCAGGGTGTCATGATTACTTCCTAGTTATTCCATGTAACTCTGTGGGGCTCCTGCATCGGAAGGTACAGTGTCTGTGTTGCCTCTCTTGGTGGGATGCCATCAGCTGCAGGTCTCTGCTTGGACCATGCACTCGGTGTGGGTTCCAGAATGGTGATGCTTTCTCATTGATTCTTCCTTTGACTGACTGGAGAACTTCTACGAAGAGAAGAAACTTTCTCCTCATCTGCCATCTCTCTCCCCAGGCCTATGAGCTGAGCGGCAGAGGCAGGCTGTCCTTGCCCCTTGGTTTTCAGGAGAGAAGGCTCGCAGGTCTGGGCATTCTTTCCACAGCTCTCACGTGTCCGCTTGCACCCGCACCCTGGGGGTCCCACCCACTTCAGCCCAGCGCTGCAGGTGGAGAAGGAGACGCTGAGGCACCCTGGGGGTCCCACATGCTTCAGCCCAGCGCTGCAGGGGCAGGGGAAGGAGTCGCTGAGGCCGCTTGTCTCCGATTCCTTCCAGGGCCTGAGTAAGAAGACGGGGATCTCCTCGAGCCATCTCCAAGCCCTGTGGATCGGGTACAGCACGGAGGGGCTGTCTGCCGCCCTCGCCTCGCTCAGGAACCTCTACACGCCCAATGTGAAGGTGAGCGAGCCCTGTACCCTGTGCCCGTGCCCAGGCCTATGCCTGCTGCCCTTTCCCCAACAGTCCTGCCCTCCCCCTCCCTGGGCTGTGGCCAGAGGCCTTGGAGGAGCTTCTGATGATGCTCTTCTCTGAAGTCGAAGTTGGTCCCTTTCTCTTCTACCTGCTGGGCCAGCTCTCCCCGGGGCAGGAAGCCGTGGGGGGCGGGGGGCGCTGTGGGCCTGTGGTGATGGTTTCAGAGGGATGTGATAAGGAAGCAATTCACACAGAAAACCGAAGATCAGAGGGAGAGTCCAGGAAAGAGTGATTGTTAAAATGCCCTGAGTTTCTAATCTGGACTACCTCTTTATGGCTCATAGGAAATTGCACGTCGGTGAGACACAAAGTGATAGGGACATAGGGACACAGAGGAAACTGCTGCCTAGGTTTCGTGTACGCGCGTGTTTAGGACCATGGAAAGCGGTTCAGGGTCGGCCCCTGCTGAGCCAGTGGCTTCCCCAGTCTTGGTCCGTGGCTGTCATGTCACCATCTTCTTTTTAGAGTAGATCTCACCCCTCATTGTAACGAAGTCTAAGAATCTAAAGCACACAGAGGCCAAGTACCTGGTTAAATCAACAGAGAAGGGGTAGCCGCCCCCAAGTGTGGGACTGACTGCTTCACATGATGGCGGCTTGCAGTCGTCTTTTCCAGTGTAAAGTGAAATGAGATCATAAATATTTTCACCTTTTGGATTGCTCACCCACCTGACACATCTGCTGGACTCCAGGCCTTTCGGCCGCAAGCCCTGGCATGCCCGGCTGCCTGCACAGGCTCCGAGGCGGTTCCCAGGGAGCCGGGCCCTCCCTCCATGAAAACAGTCATACCTGCCCCCCCTTTTAGCAGGAGGGTGACCGATGTGGTCATGCAGCAAAGGACAGACGGAGCCCTGTATGCTCCAGGCATGCCTTCCACGTCTCGCTTTGGGTTCATCAGACTCACCTGGGGAGGGCGCCACATGCCCCAGAGATGACACTCCCAGGAGACTTCTGCACCTCTTTCTCCCTGCCTCCCCTCCCTCCCCACCCCCCAGCACCTCGAACCTTAGATGTGTCACTGGGGACTTAGGCTTGCAGAGGGCTTCCCATGCCCCTTGGGGCTTAGCTCTGCCCCTTTTCTCCTTTCCCTGCCTTCCTGGTGGATTCTTTTCCTTCTCCTCCCCTACAGAGGGGAGGAGTGGCAATGCTGACGGAGAAGGTTAGAGAAAGGCCACCGCCTCCTGGTGGACGCAGACAGGGCCTTTGCAGAGATAAAGTGCTGCCTCGTGCCGGTGGACTTGCCCCCTCTTAGGGTTCAAGACTTGATGGGCAGGGGGCTCATTGGGTTTCATTCTGACTTGCCCCTCGGCCAGGCGCCTGGGAGCAGAGCACCCCTGGAGGACTGCTCACGGGACCCTGGGCTCTGCTCGCCCCTTTGCATGTTTGCACCTCTGTCCAGACCTGAGGTTTGAGTGCCTGTGTCTCAGCTGAACCCCCCCCCACACACACACACACAAGCTTAAGGGGGATGGACAGGGAAGCTGTTTTTGTAGTTATGGGAATTAGCTTCAGGCTGCTTCTACCGATCAAAGGAAGCTCTTCCTGTCTAAATGGAGTTACTGTCACAGAAAGGTGGCGAACACAGCTAAGTTTAGACCTCACATAATAAAATATTTGTATTAAGAATTTTTGTTCTATTTAGATTTTATAGAAATTGGGTTGAATTTACTATAATAATGACATTGTTTCATCTTTTGTCTCAGCAAAAGTATACCTTTTGGCTTGTCCATAATTAAGAAAATTCTATAACAATGACCAGGAAGAAAGAAAGAAAGACTAACAATGGCAATATCTGTTTTTACTATTTTAATGAATTGCGGGCACAGACATTATTCTTCCAATACAGAGAAAATTAAATGGGAAACATCATACTCTGTTGAATATGAGCTTTTAAGACAGAAAATTGAAGCTACAGCATAACAATATAATGACCTTGACCTTCCTGGGATTATAAACTTTCCTGTCTAACATACTTGCACTTTTACGAGTCTTTCATCTTCACTTTGTTTTAGAGAACTCCTATGTCACCTTGCATCTACACTGTCCCTGAAATTCTACAACTTGCTTATAGAATTTTGAGGCTTTCCATTATCCTTCTGTTTCCTTTTATCTTTCAAGAAAAAAAATAAAAGGGTTTTCACAGAATCTTGAACAAATTACAGTAATTTAAAATTATGCATGCAATTAAGGAACTTTTTTTAGAGAGTATTAAATGTTGTCATACAGGCACGGATGTCATTTTGAGCAATAATTGCAGTTTGCCACTTTGGTAAATTAAAGTGACTTTGCTCCGGAATGATTGCTTGGTAGATGAATTTTAATTTTAATGGCATGCCAGTGACTTCTAACAATGGAGGCTCCTGTTACCAGGCCAGCGTCATGCCAGCCCAACCCTGGCAGCCCACTGGGGTCCTTGCCACCCGGCCTCCAGGCTCCCATCCAGCTGGCCGTCTGGCTCACACTGTCCCATCGGACTGGCTGCCAGGCCACGGGCTTCCCAAGGCTATGGACGTGGGAGAATTTGCGTTGCGATTCTTCCCTCAGCTGAAGGCAGGGAGGAGAGGAGACAGAGTGAGGCATGGACTTGGCCTTACTGCCCTTGGCCGAGAGGGTCCAGGAGTATTCTGCACGACAGTTAGGCAGCACAGCACGCCGTGTAAACCTGCTATCGGGGCTGTGACCCTCCATAACTATTGAGGAAACTGATCCTTGCACCTGCCGACCATGCTGGCCAGCGCCTCGCCAGTGCCTCATGATCACATCGCTTTGCCTACCTCCAGCCCCTTTTCTGCTTTCTTGCATTCATTAAACCCAGAAGTTTATAGATAATATTGCCATTTCTAAGTGTTATCCAAGGAGACAGTCTGTGATGGTGGTGGTTGGAAAATTTCCGTGTTGGGAGGAAAATGTAGAGGACAAGCCACTTAAACCCTGTCCTTGAATGCAGAGTAACCTTAGCTGGAGCTGCTGCTTACGCCACCGGACTGCTCTATGGCAGTAGTTAGCTTTGTGCCCAGGAATAATCTGTGCTTTGTCCCCTCTGAGCCTCAGTTCTCTAACCTATAAATTGGAGGTAACAAAAGAGCCTTTCTCATAAGGATGGGAAACCTCATTGAGGTGTTAAAGCTCTTGGAAAATACTGGGCATTTATTACATGGGCAAGTGAATTATTCTCATCTGTGCTTTGTCTCCTTCCTGGAGACCGAGACTCGGCTGTAGGCACCTGAGAACTTCTGGATGTGTCTATGGCTGGTGGTGAGAGGAGCTGCCCACCGTGAGATTTTGTTGGGTCCAGGTGACTCCTGTCTGCTCTCAAATAAGCGTGAGGTCTCCTGCGCTCGCTCGGGGCTGGTGAACAGCTCGGGGAGAAGAGACCTCGGTGGCCAGGTGCCTGGGGCAGAGCGCCCTCCTGTGCCTTCCAGCGTCAGGGACCTGGGTTCCGGTCCCTTCTGAAGATTCTGTGAAAAGTGATCGCAGTGATAGCAGTTGAACTTATTTAGCACTTGCAGGATGCCGAGGCGTGTGCTAAGTGCTTTATGTGTGTCTGTGTGTGTCACGTTCATTTTTAATCTTCACAGCAACCCAGTGAGGTGAAGCTGTTCTTATCTCCACTTCTCCAATGAGGATGAGAGCAGTTAGTAGCTGCCCCAAATCACACAGCTGGAAGGTACCTGGCTAAGAGCAAGCCCATGCCCCACAGGTGCATTGATCATCGCATGTGTTTGCAGCCCTGGCTGCCAACCAGAATCACTGGGGAGCTCGGTGCCTGAACCAAGGCAGAGTCTCCACGGGGGCTCGGGCATTGGAAACTTTCAGGCTCCCAGATGGTTTCAGTGTGCAGCAGGTGAAGAACCATGGGTTAGCCCTGGCCGGGGTTTCTCAGTGATTAGAGCGTTTGCCCTCGCACCAAAGGGTCTCAAGTTCGACTCCCTGTCTAGGGCATGTGCCTGGGTTGCAGGTTCAATCCCTGGCCGAGTGGGATGTGTGCTGGAGGCAACCAATCGATGTGCTTCTCTCACATTGATGTTTCTTTCTCCCGTCCCCTCCCCATTCCCCCCCCCCAAAAAAAAACAATGGAAAAAATATCCTCGGATGAAGATTAAAAAAAAAAAAGAGCCATGGGTTAGGGAAAGGCAGATGAAGTATGAATTGTTAATGAACATTGGTACCACCCAGGTAATGTCTTACAAGGTGTCAGCAAGAGAGTACTGAGAGTACACCTTCTGATATTGACAGAGAGTACCTGTTGGGTGGAATGGGGTGATCTACTGGCTGTTTTCTCAGGAGGCACCTGGAGAACAGAGAAGTTGAGAAATTTTTTGAAAATCACACAGCAAGTTAGTTAAGGGGCTGATTGTGAACTTAGACTATTTAATCCATCATCTTTTTCTCTTAGGCTTATGGATCTCAAGAGGGGCTGGGATTGGTGGAGAGCAGAGAGGGTAACTGGCTGTCAGGGAATTTACCAACTATTATTGCCATTCCCGGGGTGACCAGAGTGTGGTGGTCTCTCAGTGATATGATGTTGAAAAAGCTGCCAGCGTTCTTTTGTATTCCTCTTGGTACGAGTCGATTTCCTCAGCTTTATAAGATCCCCAAGCATTTTCACCAGCATTATCCTATTCTTTCCGTACTAAATGGTAGTTGCTGAAGGGGAAATTGTTTTCTAAAAAACCCTTCCTTTTGTTTAGCACTTACCATTTTAAATACTTTGGAATCCTAGTTGAGTCTGGTGCAGCTTTTAAGAGCAAACCCATGTGGATTTGTGGAGCAGGCCCGGCAGAGGTGCAGCCTTGTGTTAAATGTCAGTGTTAGCTCAGGGACACCTTTTCTGGTCTCTCTTCCGACAGTTCTCTGCCTCTCCACCCACAGTGCTGGCTGGAGTGGGAGGCCGGAGGCTGAGCTGGCGCTGACCTGGGTGGGGCTAAAAGATGTCCCCTCTGATGGGTGTAAGCTGTGGGGTGGGTGCTGTGGGTCATGGGGTCTCCTCAGCATTTGTGCGCGGTCTGTCCTTCCTTCACTGTAACTGATGTCCTCTGGTGGGGAGGATCTGATGGGGTCATCCTGTCCTCGAGGGCCTTTATTTGCCACTCTCCTCTGTGAACTTTGGAATCTTACAGCCAGCACCTGGTGCAGGGGGCTGAGCCGGAAAGTGGGGTGTGAGGAGGGGATGCACAGTGCCTGGGTTGATGCATGCATGGGGGTGTGGTTCTTGTGGACAAGTGTGTGCACGTGGGCAGAGTGGTGGGAGTGTGTTTTGTAGGGGAGGGGGCGGAGAACTTTTCTCTGGTGTCCTGGCATCAGAGCAGAGACCTTTAGGAAGCAATCCTTTGTCTGTTGAATCGATGGGAAGGGCGTTCCTGACAGAGGTAAAGGCCCTGAGGCTGAGGCCTGCTTGCCTTTGGGCGCAGCGTGGCCAAAGTGGGGAAGTAAAGGGGAAAGTGCTGGGAGAGGAGAGGGAGCTGGAGGGCTGGGTCACCTGGGGGTCGCGCCCCAGGACAACCAGGACTCTAAAGAGCTTACACTTTGGGTTCTAACCTGTCCGTATGCTGCGCACGATTCCAAGTCGTGGTCTTACCACCTAGTAATATTAATTTCTATCAGTTTGTAAAAATTCTGTCAGCTACTCACATGGACACATATCATTGAGAGAACTTGAATTTTATATGACTTACCATCTTTCTGCATCTTTTAATGATCCCCTGAGACTCTAGTCAAATGAACGACACAGTGTCTGTGGTTTTCACACCTCGTGGGCAGCCTGGAGGCCTGCCAGAGCCTGTCAGGGGATTGATTGATGCTGGCCCGGGCCACTGAAGGGAACTGTTTGAAGAAATGCATTGGGCATTTTAATAGGTGTTAAAGGGCTGTCGTTTTTTTCAGTGATCTGGAGATATGCAGAAGACATTAGTAGAGCTACAATGTGCATACGGTATTCTGTGATTTTATTTTTAAATCTCTAGATAAACTTCCCCTTGGATCATATCTGGATCCAGGTAACTTCAGTGGGTGGTGGGTGGGGTAATTAGAAAAAGACCATTTTTTTAGGAGCCCTGTGCTGCTGACAATCCCAGGGGCACACACATTTTCATGTGTCTGCTTTTTCTGCACTTCCTGGTGAAGGAAAGTCAGTGTTTGCCTTTACTTTTGGCCTTGTTATCTCACTGTTAATTATGTACGCCCGTGATGATCATTTCATTGCCAGGAAAAGGAGTTTTGTTTTTATTTGATTAAGCAGTGGTTTTTCAAAGTGTGGACCCCAGACAAGCAGCATCAGTAGAAGCTGGGAACTTGTGGAAAGGGCACCTTCTCGGGCCTGACCCCAGCACCCCAGGTCCAGAAGTGGGGCCTGAGACTGTGCTTTTAAATTTTTTTAATTTTAGTTTAAAAAAATAACACACAAGCCCGGCTGGTGTGGCTCAGGGGTTGAGTGTCGACCTGTGAACCTGTTATGGTTCTATTCCTGGTCAGGGCATATGCCTGGGTTGCGGGCTCCATCCCTGGTTGGGTCGGGCGGGGGAGGGGGGGGTGACGGTGCAAGAGGCAGCCGATTAATGATTCTCTCTTATCATTGATGTTTCTATCTCTCTCTCTCTCCCTCTCCCTTCCTCTCTGAAATCAATAAAAATAAACTTTAAAAAAAACCCATATACAACAATATAAAATTTACTATCTTAACTATATATTTAAAAAATTTTTTATTTAAGTAGATTAGTGATATTGGTATATATTAATGATATTGGGTTCAGGTGTACAGTGATTTGGCATTTTTATACCTTACAGTGTGATCACCCCACTAATTCTTGTAATCACCTGTCAGCATGCAAACTTATCACAATATTTTTGGCTAGATTCCTCTTCACCTTATTCACCCCCCCCCCCCATCATTCCTATGGTCTCTATTTTATCTTAATTATTTTTAAGTGTAGACTTCAGCAAAGCATATTCACATTATTGCACAATAGCTCTCCAGAAGTTCTTCATCATGTAAAACTAAATCACTGTACTCATTAAACAGCTCTCATTACACCTTCCCCCCAGCGCTGGGCAACCACCATTCTGCTTTCTGTCTCTATGATATGACTACTATAGGTACCTCATATAAGTGGAATCACATAGTATTGATCTCTCTGTGACTGGCTTATTTCACTTAGCGTAATGTCCATAAGGTTCATCCATGTTGTAGCATGTGTCAGAATTTCCTTCCTTTTACTTTTTTTAAATTTCTTTTTATTCATTGATGAGAGAGAGAGAGAGAGAGAGGGATTGATTTGTTGTTCACTTATTTATGCATTCATTGGTTGTTTCTTATATGTGTCCTGACCGGGGATCAAACCCTCTACCTTGGCCTATCAGGATGACTGACACTCAGCCAGGGTGAGAATTTCTTTTTAAAGGCTGAATAATACTCCATTGTACACAGGCATATACCACATTTTGTTTATTCATTCAACCATCGAGGGACATTCGGTTTGCTTCCATCTCTTGGCTGTTGTGACTAATGCTGCAGTGAACATGGTAGTGCAGGTACTTCTTTGAGACCCTGATTTCATTGCCTTTGGAATATTCCCAGAAGTGGGACTGCCGGATCGGGGGGACCTGCACACTGTTTTCCGTGGCTGCTGCACCATTTGCATTCCCACCACGGAGAATGTGCACTTGCAGCACGTTCGCAGGTAACACGGCGCACACTCGAGTTTGAGAACCACCTGATCAGCATGAGGCTACTGCCCCTCTCCACGGAAGTTGTTACAAATGTTGTGACTTTTATGTGAGAAATTAATCTTGTTGGGGGACATTATCCAACAGGTGAGCCGGCTCCTGATTTTGGGAGGGGCCAACGTGAACTACAGGACCGAAGTGCTGAATAACGCCCCGATCCTGTGTGTCCAGTCTCACCTTGGCCATGAGGAGGTGGTCACTCTGCTCCTGGAGTTTGGTGCCTGCCTGGACGGCATGTCTGAGAACGGCATGACCGCCCTCTGCTACGCGGCCGCTGCTGGCCACATGAAGCTGGTGTGCCTGCTGGTCAAGAAGGGGGCGAGGGTAAGCAGCAGCCTTCCCCCGGGGCGGTGGGGGGATGTCTTCATGTCCTCGTTAGAATTATCCCTTGGGCCAGCCTTCCATTTGTCTCTACCTGGTTGAATTGCATTGAACAGAAATTGCCAGGTAAACAGAAAGGGTGAGCTCAGCACTGCCGTGGGATGCCACCTGAGGGGGTGCGCTGAGTGGGTGCTCCAGTGCGCAGCCTTGGAGAGCGAGGGGCCGGGTGTTTGGCTCCTAAACTCTTACTCTGCTTACTGTTGCCCCAGGGGAGGCAGGCGACCGGGGGTCCTGGCACCAGTGGCCGAGTAGGACCATCCTTTCAAAAGCCTGCAAGTGCGGACCTAGATAGAACTTACCAGAATTTAACAGCACCAATTGCGTGAAAAGATTCACATGTTTCATTTTTTTTCTCTGTCTCCTTGTCCCTTTCATTTCATGCCTTTTTTTTAAAACAATAAAATGAGTTCTGTGGGCCTTAGAAGCCATGTGCCTGAGCATGTGGATCCAAGGAGCCAGACAGCCCAGAATCCTTATTTCTCCAGCTGCCAGCTGGGACGTTGGGCAAGTAGTTGAGGCTGCGTGCCTCAGGCTTCCCACCTGTGAGATGGGCATGGCAACAGTGTCTGCCACAGGGCTGTTGTGTGAGCATTAAATAAGTCAGTGTATTAACATTATTATTAGATAAGTTACTCTAGGACTATCGATGTTAATAAATTGAATGAGAACAGTGCCGAGCTCACAGTAAACTATTTAGGTTTACTGTAAGCATTTCATTTGGGGCCAGGGGGGGTGTGCTTTTGAAGAACAATTGAAAGAAATCGGTGATGTCTTTATGCTAATTAGGATACCGAAGGTTTAACAAGAAGACATTAGGCTTCTAGTAACTGTGGGAGCCCTTTTGGTTTTTCTCTCAAAAACACATTTGGGATGGATGAACTTTAATTTAGCTCAAGGAAGAAGAGAAATGTTGCTGTTACGCCTTCCCAGTGGGCGCATTAGTGCACATCAGCACACCTCCATTCCCACATCCAGACTGGGACTTAGCTTTATTCGGAGGCCAGCACGCCCCCTTCCACCCCAGCTGAAAGATCTGTAGGAGGGCAAGGGTCAGGGTCTTGCAAAGCCTCTGGGTGGGGGTGCAGGGCATTCCCAGAATTCGGAAGCAAGGAGAGTCTGTATTCCTGAGTGTAGACAGAATGACGCGTTATCTGCTGCCTTTGGGCCTTTAGGAGGTATGCAGCACTCAGACACTCGGTGATGAGCTGGCCTTCCCGGCTCCGTAGCCACGCTTGACATGCTGACAGGTCCCAGGTCGCCTGCCTGCACACGGCCTCCTTCCCCAATCGACGCCATTCAGAGTCCCTTCCTTGTTCAGAGCTGGGTCTTCCAAATCCCTCCCTTTTGCTGGCTCTCCTGGCTTAGTGACTAAAGAACTGCTCCGTGCCCCCAGAATGTAGCCTGTCACAGCCCGTTAGAATGTCCCCCTCCAGGAACTGGAGTCGGTGAGCACAGGGCTTTGGCTGAGGTTTCGATCTGTGTCCTAACACGTGCTCCCCAGAGAACTCAGAGCTCCCAGTTGTTTGCTGGAGGGACACAGGGAGTGAGCAGGGTGTGCTGTGACAGCCAGTCTACAAAGGGAACCCGAGACCTGGCAGAGTGCGTTCATTCCGTCGAAGTAATGCCAACAGGACTCTCTTCTCCAGAAAGACGCACTGGGACATGGACCCAGTACCTGTGTTTGCACACAGACAGCATTTGTGTTGGACCCATGTTCTCAGAGCAAAGGTGATGCTAAACCAGCAGTTATCAACCTGTGGGTCATGACCCCTTTGGGGGTCAAACGACCCTTTCACAGGGGTCGCCTAAGACCATCGGAAAACACATATATAATTACATATTGTTTTTGTGATTAATCACTATGCTTTAATTATGTTCAATTTGTAACAATGAAATTGGGGGTCACCACAACATGAGGAACTGTATTAAAGGGTCACGGCATTAGGAGGTTGAGAACCACTGTACTTAAAGGTGACCTTTGCTCCTGCCTTCCAGTTGGACCATTTGGATAAGAAAGGCCAGTGTGCGCTGGTCCACAGCGCACTGAGGGGCCACAGCGACGTTCTCCAGTACCTGCTGGCCTGCGAGTGGTCGGCAGGTGCACCCCAGCCAGGTGCACTGAAGAAGAGCCACGCCCTGCAGCAGGCATTGACGGCGGCCGCCAGCATGGGCCACGGCTCGGTGAGTGGGGCTGCGGGGTTCCCTCTTGGAAAACTGGAAGCTGTGGTGCACTGGGGTGGGTACTTGTGCAGGTCACCTTCTTTGGAGTTGCTAGTCTGTGATGCATGGAAGAAAAGAAGGTAAAGGAGGGTTTCGAGAAACAACAGTTGGTTTGACCATGTGTGACCATGATCCAGGGTCTTGGCATCACACCCTTCCTATGAGTGAAAGCCTCAGGCCCACAGTGTCAAGTGCATATGTGTGCTCACGACGGGGAGGCCTCTTCCACACGGAGTCATAATAGTCATAACGTTCATTCTCTGCTCTTCCTTGTCCCTTTTTAAAAATTGATTGTTAAGAGAGGAAGGGAGAGAGAGAGAGGGAGAGAGAGAGAGACATCGATCCCCGCCTGAGATTGAACCCGTAACCTGGGTATGTGCCCTGACAGGGAATCGAACCTGCTACCTTTTGGTGTCCTGGACAGTGCTCCAACCAACTGAGCCACCAGCCAGGGCTTCCTTGTCTATGTCTGTCTTCCTTCCCACTTCTACTTTCATCCTCTTGCCCTGCTGCCTTACTTTTTATCCCCACTTTGATTCATTCTTTTGTCCTTGTGGTCTTTTAAAAATAATCACATGGAAACCTAATTCTAAAATTGTCCTTGAGTATTTGAAAGATTTTAAAAATAGAAACTCAATGCTCTCATAGCCTGTAAAAACGCTTGCCATTCACAGTTCCTGCGCTGAAGGAAAACTCCACCAGCAGTTCAATAGAGCACTTATTTCTGGTAGACGTTGGCATTCCTCAGTTTGAGGTGTAATTGTCACCTCCTCACCAGTGTCTCTGTGTATTTAATATTTTATTTGCTCCCTTCTATGTATTTCTCTCTCTGTATGATCCTCAAGTGATCAAAGTTGCCAGTATTTGGTAAGAGTTGTCCCTACAATAACTTAGAATAAATTTGGGTGCAAAGCTGGTTGGCTGGCTAACTTTTCATATTTAAAACACAAGAGCAAACATACACACACATTAAAAATACACATACATAATACTTCAACACAATATATTGCATTAAGTTGAATGCAGAAGCATATAAGAGGATGCAGCTGTCTTAAGAGAGACATGAGAGATTTACAAAAATATGAAACAATACCAGTCAACTTACATGTTTTAGTTCTGGAAAAAATACTTTTTTATTTAAAAAACCATATTTCATAAAAATATGTTAAATGTTATATATAATGGGTTTATTATAAGCTCAGCGTGTTTTAAAGCTGGCTGAGAAGAATGCTGTGCAAAAGCAACGTCAGCCTCACCAGTAACAACTTTGTAGCAAAGGGCAGGATTCATTCACCACCTCGAAGGGTGTATGAGCTTCCTCATGCTGCTGTAACAAGTGACCACAGACTTGAGTGGCTTAAAACAGCAGACACCCATTCTCTTTCGGACCTGGAAGTCAGAAAGCTAAAGGTAAGGTGTCAGGAAGCCAGTGTTGTTTCTGGAGGCTCTAGAGGGGAATAGTTTCTAGAAGCCAGCTGTATTCCTTAGTTTATGGCCCTTTCCTTTGTCTGCAAAGTGCATCACTTTAACCTATGCTTCTGCCTTCCCATCTCCTCCTTCCTCTGAACTGTTGTTCCTGTCCCTCTTTGAGAGCCGCTGTGATTATGTCAGGTGTATATGAGGTATGCACCTGGGTAATTCAAGGTCATCGTCCCTTTCAAGATTCGTAGTCACATCTGCACATTTCCTCCTGCCATGCATGGTAACATTCCCAGTTTGGGGGACAAAGATGTGGATATATTTGGGGGCTATTGTTCAGCCTACCACATTGGTGCAGATTGGGGGACGGGAAAATGGCTCTGCCCTCGCCTGCTGCTGCTGCCGTGCAGAGTGAAGGGTTCGGGGCTCACACCCTTCCGATTCCCCTTGAGCCAGCATCCTGCCTCCACACCCGTGACCCGCCTGCTCTTTGATGGGGTCGGTGCCCGCACAGGAGAGAATAATAACGCTGTCAGTATGAAAATCATTTGGACAATGCTATTTATTTTATTGTATTGAAAAGATATACACCGCCTTGTTTTCTTTCCTTGTGAAAATGGATTCACCATCTTCGGGCAATTTATGCAGAAGCTGCACTTTGTGTGATATCCTGTGTCCTTTGATGATGAGGCTGGCATATTTGGGTCATGTTGGAATTCATTAAAATTCCGAGTACTTGGTAATCCTGAACAACGTTGCTGAAATTCACTGCGCCTTTTTTTTTTTAAATTCTCCTCAAAGTGAACGTGTGGATAGCATATGAATTATGCTTGAAAACGATTTTCATTATATTTCTCTCCTTGTGCAGCATGAGATAATCATGGTTAAAAAACAACAGACTCGCTCCTTTGGTACATGGGTACAATAAGCACATATGGCGATGAGAACTCATTAAGTCACCTTGCCACTTCTGACAGGTGGTCGAGTGCTTGCTGGGACTGGAAAAGGAACATGAAATAGACGTCAATGGCACCGACACGCTGTGGGGAGAAACAGGTAATTATGGCTCCACGGCTTACAGTCTGGGCCAGCCCGGATGCCAGATGTCTTAGCCCCCGTTTGGGCCTAATTGTCTTAAGGATGACTTGGGATGCATGTCGCCCTGTTGTTATTTTATCCTGAGGTATTTGAAGCTTAGCAGATGAGTCGTAAAACTTTCCTAAAATTCAAATCATTTTGAATTAGACCAGCCGTGCCTGTGAATCTGATGACTGTCAGCTAGAAATGCTGCATCTGACGAATGTCAGCCGGAAAGACCTGAATAAGGTGTTCCCTTATCCTAAGCAGCCTGGTCTCCTGTGAGCAGGGCAGGGCTGCTGTCCCGGGTTCAGATGAATCCAAGGTGTTCAGTGAGTAAGGCTGCAGCTGCCTGTGGAGAGCGGCCTGGGGCCTCGGGGGCTGCTTAAAGCACTGAGGCCAGGCTGCCAAGCCCATTTCTGTCGCTGTGGGGGGAGGGGTGTGTGTTTAACTGCAGCACGGGAAGGGAGCCCATGAAGATCTGAGTTGGTTACCTGTCAGGTTAACATGGATAATGCTGCTTTGAGATTTTCCATTGCACTGAATTGGTATCAGAATCATAGGACTCTAAGTTATGAGTTGTTGTTGAGTGGATGTAGCCAAGGGTGTTTACTGTGTGTGTCCAGGCTGTGTGCTGTGTGTAGACACAGTGTACATGGCTTCCATTTCTCCTGTGCAGATTTATTTCCAAATGCTCCTGAATTATTTCCTAACCAGCCAAACGGTAGTGTGTCGAGTTTATCAGCGAACTCATACTTAAGAAAAGCCTCAGGTGTTTGGAGGGTGAGGGTGGGGTGCAGGCCTGCACTTAAAAGTCTCTGGTGCCCTCCCTCGGGGCTGCCACTGTGTGTGTGTGTGTGTGTGTGTGTGTGTGTGTGTGGTGTATGTGTGTTGTGTGTGTGTGTGTGTGTCGTGTGTGTGTGTGTGTGTGTGTGTGGCGTTAGTGCCGGTCTGTCCTGGTGTCTACGGAGGAGGTGCCCTGGCCCCTGTTCCAGGAAGAGCGCAGAACCCTGAACAGAGTTGGATTATGCTTGGGGCTAAATGTGAGTAGATTTAAATATTGCCCTTAATTCTTTATGGAGTTTTCCCCCACCCATTTAGATAGTACGGGCTGCTCTGTAAGCTCATGAAAGAAATGCTTCCGTCCACTTCCCTATAGTGTTGTGGGTGGCAAAGTAGGACTTTGCATGGTGCTGAGTCAGAGGGTCCCATTCCTGCCTTTCCAGTGCCTGGTGTCGCAGGTTTGGGCAAGTTCCTCTGCCTCCTTGTCAAATGAGGTAAATAGTACCTACTTTCCAGGATCGTGGTGAAGATAAGGAATCTTGTCCAAATGTACCCAATGATAAGAACCCCGGGAACACTGCCTCAACATCCTGATTCGTTATGTCTAGGGCAGTGGTCGGCAAACTGCGGCTTGGCAAACCGCGGCTCGCGAGCCACATGTGGCTCTTTGGCCCCTTGACTGTGGCTCTTCCACAAAATACCGGCTCTTCCACAAAATACCGACTTCTGCTCATGGGCCATGAAGTTTCAATCGCACTGTACGTGCATGCCCACACGTGGTATTTTGTGGAAGAGCCACACTGAAGGGGCCAAAGAACCGCATGTGGCTCGCGAGCCGCGGTTTGCCGACCACGGGTCTAGGGGAGCCCCACACTCAGTTTTCTTAGCAGGCATCCCAGGTCATGCCAGGTGATTGTGGCTTCGGGACAGAGAGAGAACCACTGGGGAGGCTATGTGCAGTGACACAGAGTGAGAGGTGCCCGTGGTGGCGATGGGGGCCAGGTCTAGTAGTAGTTAACACGCACACTGAGCCCAAACGGGAATCCCCAGCCTTTAATACTGAAGATTTTTCTTTCTGGAAGAAAAATCCAGAGAAGGGCTGCAAGTGAGGGCCTTGTGTGAGCAGTCTGTTGTGACCCGTCTTGAATTTTAGGATCCCTGACCCCCTTGAGAATCTGCTAGGCTGATAGCTAAAGAGACAGGTAAGAGAAACCACTATTGCCATCAACCTTACTGAAAAGATGAATCACGGCTCAGCCCCAGCCTTCGGAAGCCCGCCCTTCAGACCACTCTGCAGCCTGGGAAGTACTCATGCCCTTTCTCAGCAGGCACAGGGTGAACGTCATCAGCCCAGAGTTTGAAGGATTTTTTTTAAGTTAATCACTGTTTCTTGGGTGTAAAGGTCCCCAGTGGGCTCTCTGTGGACTGTGTCAATAAAGACAGTCTTGCCCTAACAGGTTTGGCTCAGTGGATAGAGCATCAGCCTTCAGACTGAGGGGTCCTGGGTTCCATTCCAGTCAAGGACATGTACCTTGGTTGTGGGCACATCCCCAGTAGGGGGTGTGCAGGAGGCAGCTGATTGATGATGTTTCTCTCTCATCGATGTTTCTAACTTTCTATCCCTCTCCCTTCCTCTCTTTAAAAAAAAAAAATAATATAATATATATATATAAAATAAAGTCAGCCTTCCCGTCTCTGCATTTCCTATCTGGTACCTTTCTCCTGTGTTCCTTCAAAAATGACTGTCATTGTCTGCTACCCCAAATCCTCCTCATTTCCAGATCTGTGGTTGTCAAAGACAGTTGGCACACTGAAATCTGGCAGAGGAAGTCTTAAATGAGAGCGCATCTACAAATTTGGGGTACTGCCCAGATCGTGAGGCCTGTGTTTGGGATTTGGCCACGGAAGGTCCACGTTACCTGAGTCCAGATGTCTCCTGGAGAGCGTGAGCTTGAGCGGGTAGGCCAGCTCACAGTCCTCATTCTGCACCGGCTGCACTGCTCTGTGTACTGCTTCTAGTTTCTGGGGACCCTTGGAAGTGAAAGCGGTTGTTTCACTTCCTGGTTTTGTTTGGTCCTCATCCCTGGGCGTGGTCAGTGGTGATTTGTGACTGAGACACTTAGCCTGGGGCGTGTCCGTCTCCAGCAGCAGCTTGAGGGGAGCATCCTGCGTCTGATTCTGTCTGGAGAGTGGGAAGAGGAGGGAACAACCGGACGCTCTGTATCAATAATGCATTCATTATTTGTCTCCCAACCTATGGGGAGCCGGCACGGCCATGGCATACTCAGCCCCAGGGCGCCTTATGTGCCACGCCAGCTCAGCCAGGTTCAGTGACCCTGAGAGGGGGCAGTGAAGGATTGAGAAAAGACAGACAGGAGAAGAAAGCTGGGTCTGGGTGGGACTCTGCTCCTGGATGGAGAGACAGCGCCAGAGCCCACAAGCCGTGTCTTTATTTTATAGCCAGATTCCACGAGGCAAAATAAGGGCGTGGTCAAGATGTTTACAACATTCTTGTGGGTTTCGATCCTACTCAACAACATGCACCTGAACTCTATCAAGCCCACATCACTCAGGCACGTGGGGCCATGTGTTCGGACCATAGGTTCAAGCTTACAACCATAGCTGTTGGCTATAATTGTGCTGGGAGGGCTCTCCCTCCAAGCTGAGACTTGCACGTGGCCATGAGAGGACTGTGCCCTCTCATCAGCCCAAGCCTTGAACCTGTCCAAACCCTGTAGCCGCTCTCCACACCAGCCGTGTGTAAGTTTCTACAAGTCTGTCAGTATTGCTTCAGCTGTGAGTAGCTGGTCTTTAAAATACCAGCTGCTGGGGTTGCAAGGCAGGGGCTCCTGGGTCTGTTTTTGGCTCACCTGCCTGGCGTTGAAGGGCCCCTTGTTTTCTGCACGGTGACGCCATGTCCCAGAAGTGGGGCGCTAAATCTGTGCAGTCCTTCCCCACTTTTCTGCCAGAAGAGACGCTTGCAATCCCAGGGTATCTACCGTGTGTTGCCAATGTGTGGTTTTCATGCCTGGTGCTGACTGGAAGTAGCAGGTCATCCGTGAGAATGACAGCTGACAGTCGGAGGGGCCACAGGGAACGGCAGACCTGTGTGAGGTCCCTCGTCACTCGGGCCAATCCAGGTGGGGATGGTGGGGGTAGAGACAGCTGTGCACCTTTCGTACCCCAGGTGTCTCCCTGCTGATGACCTAGTCACCAAATGTCATCACAGAGGGGGGATGGTTCCTATCTTAGGTTTAAAGAGACAAGAAAATATATAGTAGATTTCATCTAAAGTGGTAACAGTGCTTAGTGTAGGGTTTATGGCAATAAATCTATGGCTTTTAGACAACTTAGGCCTATCTCTGCCTGAGTTCTAGAGCAGAGCTTAATGTAAGTTTCCCTTTTCACCAGCTTCTGGGGCCATTTGCTCCTTATGTCTATTTGATGCTGAGGATTCAGCCCTTCAAAACCAGTGCTGTAGTCCAGTAGCTTCTCGTGCTCACTCGGGTGGCGTAGAGGGACCGGGCGGAGAAATCTTGTTGGAGGGGAGGGGTAAGGGACCCTTCAACGCCAGACAGGTGAGCCCAAAATGGCCCCAGGAGCTGCCGAGGACTGGGCTTGCTGGAGTGTCTTCCACCCAGCTCTCCACCCTGCAGCCCCAGGCCCCTTGCTCTGGGACGCTCCAGACCTGGCAGACGGCTTCGGTCTCCTGGCTTCCGGGCAGCCTGGAACATGACAGGAGCCCATCCGATGCTTGTGTGATCTCTGTCTCAGGCATTCCACAGCCATGACAGGTAAGTCTGGCTCCCACGAAATCCCGACCGAACAGAGTTGCTGTTTCCGTGTGGGTGCTGGATGTGAATTAGCCCAGCTTGAAATGGTCAGAGAGGCGCGGCGCTCACCTGGTGACCTCATGCTGTTGTGAATTGTCAGAGGAACTGTGTTTCCACACTCCAGGCAACTCTCACGCCTGGGAGCCTGCTGTCTGTGTTTCTGGCCAGAACTTCCAGCTCTTTGCAGGGTATAGAGGCCCTTCTATTTCAGCATTTGCCAGTTTATGTGCAAATAAAGCAAAGTGTGACCACCCCTGGAACCTGAGTCTGAGGCCTGGCAGCTGGGGTGGGGCCTTTCCAGGCCAGTCTCGGGGGAGAGGGTTCTCACACCTCTTTCCTTACTGGGCCATGAAATATAGTTGCATTTCATCCTTGATGTTTTAAAACTTTCACTCATCTCCACAGAACTGTTTTAGTTTCCCACTCTGTGGCCCTCCCCATCCCCCTGGAGGGGGGTGTCCTTTAGTTCTGAATGGCAGGTGGGCCCAGGTGTGAGCTTACTACACCCACGGCCTCCCCAGAGCCAGTGCATGGCCCCCGGGGAACAGGATGCCTTATGGTTGAGTGAGAGGTGACCCTTTGCTCATTGGAACTCGACCTTACTTTTTATGGAGAGAGGCTTTTGGCATTCACCTATGTATGCACACCCAGGGCAGAATTTCCGGGGAAAGACTGGAAAGAAAAGCATTTGTCCACTGCTTGTTGGGGCCCGTGGAGAGTCTGTGCTCAGGAATTGCTGAAAGTATCCCGTGGAGAAGCTGAGGGACTGGCATTTGGTGTTTTGAGGTCCTGAGCATCTCGCCCGCACTGCTGGTGAAAAATACTTGTCCAGGCGTTCCTTCCTCTGCTCGGGTTTGTCCTAGCAAAGTGCAGAAAGGTCCCTGGAAACCCAGGTTTCTGTCAGTAAAGTCAGAAATAGAGGTTCTTGGTTGTCCTTGGGGTAAAAGCATGAACGAGGGACAACCTAGGACCCCAGATGGGTGTGAGGAAACACAGGTACCCAGGACCCCAGATGGGTGTGAGGAAAGAGGGTAACCCAGGACCCCGAGGGTGTGAGGGAGGGATAGCCCATGACGGGGTGGGGGAAATCCAGGATCCTAGATGGTTGGGAAAGGGGTAACCCAGGACTTTGGAAGTAGGGGTGGGGGGGAACATTAGGGAACACAGGACCCTGGAGAGGATGGGAGAGGGGTAGCTCAGGACCCTGAGAGGAAGGGCTGGGGTGGGGTCACCCACAGCCCTGTAAGAGAGAGGACAAACTGGGGGACTGGAGGACATGGGAAACGAGTAACCCAAGCTCTGGAAGAAGGGTGATGGGCGTGGGGGTCCCCCTAACAGTGAGGGGCTTGGGGGTAAGAACTGAGGGGACGGGTTTGTCCACATCTGTCCCCTTCCTGCTCAGCAGACCCCTGGGGTTGGTCCTGGCCTGGGTGTGCCCTGCCCTGCAGGCAGGAGAGGGGTGAGGAGCGAGGCCTGTTGAAAGCACAGAGTGCATCTCAGGGCACATGACTGGTCGCTGGATCCCCGATGCTCACATCTTGTTGCTGTTTTTGTACATAGTCACCATTCTGGTGAGTGGTTCCTCAGATCCATCTTTATTATTATTTTTTAAATATATTTTTATTGATTCAGAGAGGAAGGTAGAGGAAGAGGGAGATAGAAACATCAATGCTGAGAGAGAATCACTGATCGGCTGCCTCCTGCACACGGCCTACTGGGGATCGAGTGCAACCCGGGCATGTGCCCTGAGCGGGAATCCAACCATGACCTCCTGTCGATGCTCAACCACGAGCCACGCCCCGGTCGGGTTCATATCCATCTTTAAAAAACAGGCTTCTGCTCTCAACGTAAGAACTTGTACTCTTGCCGAAACCGGTTTGGCTCAGTGGATAGAGCGTCGGCCTGCGGACTGAGAGGTCCCGGGTTCGATTCCGGTCAAGGGCATGTACCTGGGTTGCGGGCACATCCCCAGTAGGAGATGTGCAGGAGGCAGCTGATCGATGTTTCTCTCTCATCGATGTTTCTGACTCTCTATCTCTCTCCCTTCCTCTCTGTAAAAAAAAAAATCAATAAAATATATATATATAAAAAAAAAAAAAAGAACTTGTACTCTCACATCGTGACAGCAGAGAGCCTCCTACCTGCAAACTGTTGCTTGTCTTTCCGTCAGTCACTCCTAGGACTGCGGGTGGCTCATCGACGCCACTACAGATCCATATCGATTCTTTCAGGTTCTTATGGAAATGATATGTGGATTCTTTCTTGCTTTCTTTTGCTTTTCTGAGACTGGAGGTGAGCGTGTATACAATGGTTCTGTGATCACACGGGCGCCCTGCGTGGCGACCCGCCCATCACTGTCCTCAGCACACAGGCCCTGCCCTTTAGGAGAGCAGGGAGAGCAGCCCGTTGCACAAGCCTGAAATAATTCGGTGTAAGAGGATCTCTCAGAAATAGCCCTCTCAGCACAGTTCGGAAGTGACAGCTGCTCAGAGCTGCGATCTTCTGAGAGATTTTTAGAACAACGTCTGTATGAAATATGACTTATGTCACCCACATTTTAGGAAATAGTTTTTAAGTGGAGTTCACGTTATTTATAGCACACATGGTTCCTCAAGGGGTGTGAAGAGGCTCATTTGAAGGGGGAAACGTCAGGGACAGGGCCCGAGGAGCAGCACACATCTTCCTGCCCCAGGTCCCAGTGTCCACGAGGCTGCGCTGCGGTGTGGGCCTTAGGAAGCCCCGTGTCCACGGTGAGGAGGGAGCACGGCCATTGTAGACAATCCTGACTGTCCCTGGGAGAGAGCGTCATCGTTCTTCAGAGAGGAAACGTTTTCCTACACTCTGGGTCTAAAACAACATTCGTAGGCAGTTTGATTAGTCGGACAGTTTGAAAGGAGACTTCCTGGAGGCAGCAGCGTAGGAATGAAGACCTCAGACTCCCGTCAGACCCCCTGCCTCCCAGGCCTGTCCCTGCCTCCCATGAGCTGTGTGACCTTAGGCAAGTTGTTCAACATCTCTGGGCATTATTTTCATCATCGGTTAAAACGGAGGAGTGGTACTTGCCTCACGGAAGTTGGCTGTGTATTACATGAATGTGTGATTAATTCCATGAAGCATCGCACAGGAAGCACCTCACGGTGTCATAGTACATTGTTAAACTGTGGCAGATCTTCCTGTTTTTGATAACATGGCTCCAGGTTTACCAGCTGCTGGGGTTAATTCCTGACTGACACTGATTGGCTTCATGATTTGGGGCAAATAATGCGACTCGTCCTTTCCCTGCTAAAATGCACATAATCATCCAACTCCAAGGGTCCTTGTTGAGGGGAAATGAGAATTCACGAATAGCATTGTGCCCAGAGCTCAGCAGAGGGAGCTATGCTGCCAGGGTTGTGATAAGGTGATTATCAATATTAATTAATTATCATTGTCATATAGTATTAGTTTATGCTATGCATTTGGACTTGATATAGTATTGAAATGTTTAAGTGCGAGGATCTTAGTTATTTTGCAATGCTTTAGAGATAGGAAGAATAGAGGAGAATGTTGGTCACACGTGAAGTCCTGTTTAGTGGCAATTGCACATTTTATTTCTTTAAAGAATTCCCTGGCAGCTGGAGGCTCATGTTTTATCTTTCATCTATGTATGCACGGAGACTGACAGTGTTTTGTTTTTGTTTTTGTTTTTTTTTAATAATTTTTATTGATTTCAGAGAGAAAGGGAGAGGGAGAGAGAAAGAGAAGCATCAATGATGAGAGAGAATCATTGATTAGCGGCCTCCTGCATGCCCCCTACTGGGAACTGAGCCCGCAACCTGGGCATATGCCCTTGACCAGAATCGAACCTGGGACCCTTCAATTCACAGGCCAGTGCTCTATCCACTGAGCCAAACCAGCCAGGGCTGACAGTGTGTTTTGACACTGGAACTGGTCACGTGTCCGAGTGTCCTGGTTCCTCAGGTTAGAACCCTGCCTGTGTTCGCCTCTCCTTAGGGGCTCCATGGGAAGTGGGTGGATGAGGTGGGGGAGGCAACGTGTTTTTTATGTGCTGCTTGGTTGCCACCTGTTGCTTTGTAACACAGAGTCCCTCTCCTTGACCCCGCCCGGCCTTCCACCTGTCCCTGCAGGCCCTCCTGGGAGCCTTCTGCCAAACAGAGAACAACCAGGAAGGGTCAGAACAATCAGGAAGGTGTTTCAAACAAGCGCCTGTGAGGCTCAGAGAGCTTGTGGGCAGTGCCGGCTTCCTGTTCATGAGGTCCAGGGCCGCCCTTCCCGGCACGGGCTCCGTCCAGGCGGGGGTGCCCCGGCCTCTCGGGCCCCTGGACGTGTCTCAGGAAGGGCAGTCTGCGCTGTGTTTCGCTGGGGCCGCACATTGCTGAGCTGAGGATTTGGTCAAACGACAGCCCTGTCTGTGTGGCGACGAGGAATGGATCGCTGCTGGGAAGTGTGTGCTTCTGCCTCCCTCCCTCAGCGATGGAAGGAAAGGCCTAAGAAAGTCAGGCTGTGAGGGTGGCTGTTGATAAGTCTCAGCCCTGTTCCTAGGAGGTGCAGGAGGGGGTGTTGCCTGGCTTTTGGGGTGGCGGAAATGGGGGACCCACCTTCATCCAGGAATTCCTCTGGGGCCAGCCTCTCTGAGGCCTCCGTGTGACAGCCCAGCCCCAAACGGCGGCAAAGCCAGGCACAGGCCGGGCTCCCCCTCTGCTGTAACCATTCGAGGGTCAGTTGTTAGAAAGTGGAGGGGAGAGGCTGCCATTCCTGAATGTTTTTGTTTTGTTTTTTTAAATCATGAAATCCCTAGTTATATTTTACCTCTTAGATAAAATCGCTGAGAATTTTCCAGTGTTTTGCAAACACTCTTTTTATTTTTGTTTTCCTCCTTTACAGTTGAGTGTGGTTCGCCCGTCGAGCCTTCAGCGGAGGTTCAAACCTCACTCCCTGCCTTCGTCACATCCAGTGGTTTCCATCTTAGTCGCAACTAGATCACTTTTAAGAGAACCCCCTGCTTACTACTAATATTGGCACTTTCGGTTTTTCCCATTTTCCACTCGTTTTTATAAGTGATGGGGCAAGCCAATATATTAGTAGATAAATTGCACAAATAAAAGCAAGTATGCAGGCATAGCTGAGCCACTGCCCGCCCTCAGCCACCCAGCCAGCAGGGAGTGCCCTCTTAGGGCGTGCACCTTTGTGGCTAACGTGCTAACCACGGCCTCGGCGGGTGGTTTGAGTCATCAGTGTGTGATGTGTGAAGAGGTTGCTACCTGCCTCTGTGGGTACTGACCTGTCCCCCTTCTCTCAGCCACCAGAGTGGAGACAGAAGCCTGTAGGGGAGAGGGTTAGCAGGTGTTTGACAACGGCCCTGCCATACATAGACTGTTACAGGCAGCCCTGCTTATGGAATGCCTGTGTCCCTGGCAAGGTGAGAGTTGCATTTTTGTAAGTCACATCTCTAATACGTAAGAGATCCCTGGAAACAATCCATTTTACAAAGAACCGTATCTCACTGATGTTGTCAGTAACTTCATACTGTCGCGTATCAGTTCGGTTTTCTTGAAGTGAGTATCTGCCGAGACAAAGCTACTCATGCTCTGAAGACAGAGGGGGCAGTATTGCTGGGATAAAATCACTCAGAATCGTCAGGAAAAGATAGGCGCTTGCAGGGGCATTTAATTACAATAGTGCCATCCAGTTAAGGATTTTGCAGGTGAAAGAAATGGTGTCCAGTTTGGGTCCTAAAACATGGCACGTGGTCGTTTTGATTTGGGTTTCCTTGGCCAGCAGACGAGGCCTCGCCCATGGCCAGGGCGCACTGTCCTCCTGCCCGGTCCCCTCTCCTGTGTTCTGACCGGGCCGCGTGCAGTGACCCTCGCTGGAGCCTGGTGGCCAGCTCAGAGGTCAGCCTGTTGAGCGGAATAGTTGGAATTCCTGAGCAGAGCTGTGCCTTGATTTTGTTTGTTTAAGCATGCGTTGCCGAGTCTTCAGGCTGGCTTATTCCCGAATATGGTATCCTTCCATCCTGTGGCTGCTGACACCCAGATGCAGCCCAGCCTCAGGGGTCCTGCGGGATGCGGCCCAGAATACTCAGTCTCGGCAGGAAAAGGACAACACGGGTCCTGTTGTTCACTGGCGTCACTGGACCGTGAGCGCTGGTAAGACTGTGTGTGCAGAGCGGGATCCCCGCAGGCCTGCGGAAGCGCTGAGCCTCTCCCTGCCGGGCTTCATCCCCTCGAAAGGAAGTTCATGGCTAAAAGCACAGAAGACAGCCTGTGTGGGAAGAGAACGGGACCCAGCCCCGTCGCCGGGCCTGGGGGCGCTCTCGTGTCAGCTGCTCCAGCTTCTGGCTTCTCTGGCGCCTCCGGAAAGCACTGAGCCCTATTTTTAGAGCCGGCCTGTCTCGGGGGGGATGTGCTGCTGCTGCAGAAATTCAGTAGCAGCTGCAGCAGACATTCTGATTTAAAGGACCCATTTATAATGCGGACGAAGCTTGGTTACCAAATGAAAGAGGATGGAGTGTTCCGGTGGATCAGCTGCTTCAGACCTCATCTCCTGGAAGCCCTGAGTTTATTCCTTCTCCTGGGGGCTGTGTACATGCCGCCCTGTCCCTGCCCATAGCGTGTGTGTGTGTTTGCTCCTGTGTTGCTTGTCACGCTCAGCTGCCGGTGGAGGAGAGGGAAGAGGAGGGCCTCCCTAACTGGAGGAAGGGTGCAAAGAGCAGCAGGTCCAGGAAGTGTGGCTCACAGCCCGGATCTTCATCCCACTCGCCACTCTCAGGGGGCATGTTCAGATCCGTCCAGATAATGTATATAAAGGTGCCCCGGGGTTTAGGAATCATTAACGTTAGCATGATGGCGGCGCCATGTGCTGGGCATGCCCTGGGCAGCAGGCCACGACCCTCTAGTGTGGACGCTCAGTGCAGACAGGATCGCTTTGGCCACTGGTTTTCAAACGTTTTGGATATGGGAACCTCCCACCTCCAGCCCAATGCAGGAGTCTATACAACTGATACAAATTCTGTTCTGTTCATGGCATTTATCTTTTCAAGTTAGATGTAAAGTCAGCGACAACGAGCCTGTGTACACAGATAGGAACGGCCCCACCGCGGGAGCAGCAGTGGCTCACGCTTTGTGTCCACGTTGCATTCTGGTGGCACCGTCCAGAGAAAATCCGTCATAACACACGGCAGCTGTTGTTGAGAGGGACTCTCCTGTATCGTAAGAAATCCTTAGGGCAGACAGGTGGAAGCATTAGTAAGATGGCTGATGACAAGCCCCTCCTGTCGCACATCCCCCGTGTGGGGCTCTGGGATGGAAACAGCTCGGGGGCCTGTGGGGCAGGTGCGGGTGCCTCTCTGTGACACGTGAAGAGGTGGCGTCACAGGCCCAGTGCCCTGCGACCCGCAGGAAGGTCTGTGGAGACATCTTTGTTCCTTGGAGGAACTGCTCTCTGTCGTGGATCAGGCCCAGACGTCCAGTTTATATCCTGTTGTGTGTGTGGCTCCCAGGGCTTCACGCTGCTGAGCTAAATAGGTAAGTCCGCCTGTGCTGAGAGGGGTTCTGAGGAGGACGTCGGGCCGAGCCGTGCGTGTGGCAGGCTGCGGTCCTCAGTACTTGGCTGCCCGGGTCTTAGGTGCAAGAGAGCAGGACACCAGGAGAGCCGGACGCAGACCAGGGGCTCGCACGGAGCCGGGCCCACCCCTGGGCCTCTCCCGGGACCGCCGCAGCCGTGCCCAGTGTCACCCCAGGTGTGAACAGCCACCCTGTGTCTGTGCTGCTGTGCTTTGTTTCTTGGAATCGATGTTTAGTTTGTGAAACGGACCCCTTGTGTTGCATTTAGCGGCATAGTGTTTATTGTCCTTGCTTGGCCATTCCACTAGTTATGATGCCTCCTACGGTTGACGGCCCACTGGGTTGCTTCCAGCGTGAGCCCGTTGCACGCGCGTCTCACTTCACTCCGCGGGCACCCACCCCCGGGCACGTGTCTACAAGGTGCAGGGTTGCTGGGTGGTAGCGTGTGTGCACCTTCAGCTTCACTCAGTGGTGTCGGTGGGTCCCCCCGTCCTCAGTCCCGCAGCGGCATGTGAGCGTCCCCACTGTCCCACATGCGTGTCTCACGATTACGAAGAAGGTGGGCACTTTCCCCGTAAGCTCATTGGCATTCGGATGGACTTCACCTTTGCGAGCGCCTGTTTCTGTATCGCCCCGTCTGCACACCGAGAGGCCGTACTGGTTAGTAGGAGCGCGCGATCTGTTCTGAAAGCTGGAATTTGTTAGCATGAGGCTGTGTCTAAACACAGAGCGTCCCAGCAGGCAGCAGGAATAGACCGGGCATCACGCGCGACCTCTCCTTCCTCCTCTGCGTCATAGAGGTTCCCTGCCGAGGTGTCTCCGCCCTTCGTCCTCAGTCCCTTCCTGTCCCCTTTCCCACTAAAAGCTTCTCGTCTGGCCTGGCACTGTCCCCAGAACCTATGTCTTTTCCTCTAAGACAGCGGTTCTCAACCTTCCTAACGCCGCGACCCTTTAATACAGTTCCTCATGTTGTGGTGACCCCCAATTTCATTGTTACAAATTGAACATAATTAAAGCATAGTGATTAATCACAAAAACAATATGTAATTATATATGTGTTTTCCGATGGTCTTAGGCGACCTCTGTGAAAGGGTCGTTCGACCCCCAAAGGGGTCGAGACCCACAGGTTGAGAACCGCTGCTCTAGACAGTGATTCACATGACAGGGCAGAGGCCCCCCTTTTCGCTAAGCCCCTCTTTTTGGCACCCCTCCCATTAAGAATCAGGACTTGGGGTGGGAGCACAGTCACTGACGTGAGGGTGTTGGTGAACCTTTGCTCCATCGTCTCTTTCCATTCAGGCCATTCTTATCCTGGCTGCTCCCACAGCACCCCGCTACCAGCTGGCCGCTCACCCCTCTGGATCACCCTGGACTCCTTGCCGAGCCCCCGGGGCCTCTGTAATCTGACTTCCCTTTCGGGATGTTCTTCATCTCCAATCGTGACTTGCTACGGAGGTTCTACGTTCTGCAAAGGCAGGAATGAGGATGCGCTCTTGGCCGCCTCAGTCATTCTTGTTGGATGAAATGCATGCCTTTAGAGTAAAAGGCCACATTGGCCAGTAATACTGATCTCTGTGTTTGTGAGGCACTATTGCCTGGTTATTTCTTGCTGTAAGAAATCAACAATGTAGCAAAAACTTAGTGACTCCTGAGTCTGCAGATGGTGGCTCGGCCCTGCTCACAGGTGTAGGAAGGCTCGGCCCGGGGATCCATTTCCAGGATGGCCCACACGGTCGGCTGTGTGCTGAGAGCTCCCCCGGGGCTGCCGGCCAGACCTGGGCTGCGGTTCTCCTCCCTGTGGGCCTCCCCGCGGGCAGCATGGGCTTCCCCACCGCTGGCATCTGGGTCCCGAGAATGAGTGTCCCGAGGACGCAGAAGCCGCTCGTCTCCAGGACCTGGGCCCAGACGCAGCCTCAATCTCGCTGTGCTGTTGGTCTCAGAGCGCACCCAGGTTCAGGGGCCGGGGCACGGATACGCAGCCCCCTTCCTCTCCGTGGCAGGAGAGTCAGAGAATGGGTGGCACCGTTGACCACCACGTCCTAACAGTGTCCCTCCCCTGTGACTTCCCTCAGCCCTGACGGCCGCTGCAGGACGCGGGAAGCTGGAGGTCTGCGAGCTGCTGCTGGAGCGCGGAGCGGCCGTGTCCCAGGCCAACAGGAGAGGCGTCCCGCCGCTGTTCTGTGCAGCACGCCAAGGGCACTGGCAGGTACCCCGTGGGCCCCGAATGCTTCGGGAACGGTGGATGGGGACAGAGCTCACTCTCGCCCGTCGCTCCCCAGCCCCGTGTGGTCAGTGCCCTTGCTTCTGCTGGTGCTGTCTGTACCACCTGCCAATAAAGGTGTGCATGTGACAGGCCGCACAGGCAGCCGGGTGGGCGGTGGCCAGGAGCAAGGCTGATCACCAGGTCAGAGACCACAGTGGCTTCCTGATACCTGGGCTGGGGCAATGGAGTGGGTGTCCCCCATTATAACAGAAGACTTGCTGTGATGTGTCTGTTGTTGGTGTGATTGTTCGCCCATTTGTCCAACATCCCGGAGGAAGGATGGTTCTCTCGTGCTCTCTGGAAAAGCACCGCTCCCTTTGGCCAGCACTGCGGGTCAGCCTGGTTTCTGTCACTGTGTGTGAGTGGCTCACTGTCCTTCAGTCATGGAACATGGGGCCCTTGAGAACAGCGTTCGGTCATCTGTTCCTTCATTTTGTCAGCAGTGGCCACGTACCTACCCCATGCCCGGCACCAGGTTACACACAAGCAACAAACAGATAAATGCACCTTGCCATGTTCATTAGAGGGAGAATTTTCTAGACCCAAGTTTGCATCATGGTATTGCATCTCTCCCGATTCCTGCCAGTTCTGTTGGTAGGAGCTGTGAATGCCCCCCACCAATATTTCGGCTTTTCTCCTTTTATTTCCCGGGGCTTGGTGTGTAGCATGCATTCCCTGGGACCCCTGCATGATGCCCTGGCTAATCCTCTCTCCTGGTCTGTTTCCTACGTCATGGGGAAGTTTGGAAAGCATTTGTTGGTGTATCAAGAACAAGAGAGCATGGGAGTGTGCCCCCTTCTCCCGTGGCGACCAAATGAATATGCAGAGAGAGACTGGACTGCCCCTGTGTGAAGCCATTCCCTCCTGGGTAGTAGTTGTGTGAGATGCTTCTCTGGTTTCCTGGTTTTGCTCCCCAACCTCATCACGTGCACTGAAAGGCATGGTCCCAGCCCTAGCCGGTTTTGCTCAGTGGATAGAGCGTCGGTCTATGGACTGAAGGGTCCCGGGTTCAGTTCTGGTCAAGGGCACATGCCCAGGTCCCCAGTTGGAGACGATTCTCTCTCATCATTGATGTTTCTGTCTCTCTCTTCCTCTCCCTTCCTCTCTGAAATCAATAAAAAGATATATTTTTAAAATATATTAAAAAACATTTTTAAAGGCATGGTCCCAAGGGAGACTCTCCTGCAGGCAGCTCTGCTGAAAAGGCCCGCTGTGAACATCACACCGCCCACCAGGCTGAGTCTCAGAAGAGCAGATTGCATGGGTGTGGTGGGTGGAGGTTTCCCTGCACCCCATCTCTGCACCCACCTCTCTGCCTTTCGCCCTTTACTGCAGGAGTGTCGCTTCAGCCCCTTTAGTTCTGCTCAGTTATCCCACAAGCCCCGCTGGCTGTGTGGTCAGTCCTTGATTGTGATTGGCACCAGGTCCTGTGCTTGCATGGTTTTAAATGTCTACATCTGGAAGGAGAGTTTGTTCAAAGGAAGACAATAGAAAATTGCTACAGGCCACACGGGTTACACAATTTAGTGGGGCTTTTAAAGGAAGAGAGTCCTTTTGCAACTTTGAAAGGTGGACAGTCCTGCCTGGGGATAGAGGACAGGGTATAAAATAGAGCAGGGGGCCGTAACTTGGTGTGTTTATTTCAGATCGTGAGATTGCTGTTGGAACGCGGCTGCGACGTGAACCTAAGCGACAAGCAGGGCCGGACACCCCTCATGGTGGCCGCATGCGAAGGGCACTTGAGCACCGTGGAATTTCTCCTTTCAAAAGGTAGCGGCACTGTCTGCCCCTCATGGGTGTCTATTGGATGGACAAAGAAAAGAGCTTTGGCGGACTCGTTCAGTACTTCCTGATTCTAAGTTTAAGTCTTTCTGTTACCGAAATGTTCTAACTGAACAAGTGGAGAGAATAGGTAATGAAGCTGCATACCCATCACTCAGCTTCAGCGTGATAATCGGGTCCCCGAGTCAGCTTCTGGCCTCACAGCACCTGCATCTGGGCTTTGTCTTGAGGAGTTCACAGTCTATGATTGGGCTTTTTTCTTTCAGGTGCCGCCCTTTCTTCTCTGGACAAAGAGGGTTTGTCAGCATTAAGCTGGGCTTGTCTGAAAGGTCACAGGGCTGTGGTCCAGTTCCTGGTTGAGGAAGGAGCCGAGATAGACCAGATGGACAAGAATGGCCGCACCCCCCTGGACCTGGCAGCCTTCTACGGCGACGCAGAGACCGTAGGTACCGCCGGTGGTCACATTGCTCGCCTGCCCTGCATGCAGGGCTAGTGCCACAGAGAAACCAGGACCTGAACCATATGTGTGTGTGTGTGTGTGTGTGGTTAGTGTGTGTGAGTGTGTGTGTGTGAGCATGTGTGTGTGAGTGTGTGTGTGTTGTATTATAGGATATTTTTGTTTTTATTTAATTGTGTGACAGTCTATTCCAGAATGTAGTAAAGATTTGAATAGACTCTGAAAGGCTTAAAACTACATGGTGACAAGCTGTATGTACAATGGATACACATACACACACACGCATGTGTAGTTTAATTTTCTTATAGTAACCCGTATAAATAGAATTCTTATATAGATCCTTTAAAAATCACTTCTATGTATATGAGAAATTGCTAATCAAATAATTAGCTGGTTTGTTTTTAAAGCCAATATGGCGTTGCCTAGAATGCTTTGGGCGCTATCTTTATCTCTTGACTGATGCTTAAGCCTAATTGAGATCTAGGGGATAAAACCTTAATAAACTAAGAGCTGAAAACTGTTTTTCAGGGTAGAAACCATGTCTTTGTCAGGAATCACATCTCTGGTCCCAGCAGGCACTAGAGAACTTCTCTGTTCTCTGTCAACTTTATTTCCATCCTAGGATCCCTAAGGGCCAGAGGCACCGACAGTCAGCTCCTCTAGAGTTATCACTTTTGAGTATTTAATATGCCCGGTGTCAGGGTTACCTGGAGAGACAGGGTTACGTTGCTAGAAGCTGTGGACCTTGGGACAAACGCCATTGTCGCCTGCACATCTGGGCCTGATGCTTTTAAAAGGCAGTGACATCAGCGTTAAATGGTCTCTGTGTCCCGAGCACTGTAAACTGTACTTAATACTGACTTTCAGAAATAGCTCTTTCACTGAGCCTCACCGATTACACTTTCACTTTTTATCTCGTACTGCCTTACCAAATCCTGCAGCTTACCAACAACAGGGAACAGTGAAGGAGTGTAGCATTCTAGTACCTTTTTTAAAACTGTGATGAGCAAAATAACGTAAAATGTGCCACCGGAGCCATTTCTAAGAGAAGAGTTCTGTGTGTGAACTATACTCACCCTGCTGTGCAGCCGATGTCTAGACATTCTTACCTTGCAAAACTGAAACTCCCTCCCCATTAAACAACTCTTCCTCACTCCTCTCTGCCCTGGGAGCCCCATTCCACATCCTGTCTCCCTGCGTGGGGCTGCTCGAGGTACCTCGTGAGTGGAATCTACAGCATTTGTCCTTTCCTGCCAGGCTTATTCCACTTCGCATAATGGCATAATGTCTTCGAGGTTTATCCATGTTGTAGCACGTGACAGGGTTTTCTTCCTTTTTAAGGCTGAATAAACAGTCCGTTGTGTATATGTACATGTTCTTTACCCAGTCATCTACCTATGGGCACGTAGGTTTTCTCCACCTCTTGGCAGTTGTGAATAGTGCTGTTATGAACATGGACATGCAAGTATGTCTTTGAGATCCTACAAATTCTTTGAGATCTATGCATATTCTTTTGGGTATAGGCCCAGACGTGGGATTGCTGGATCTAATGGTGATTCTATTTTTAATTTTTTGAAGAACCTCCCTACTGTGTCCAGAGTGGCTGCACCATTTTCCATTCCCACCCACAAAGCACAGGGTTCCTATTTCTCCACATCCTCACCCACACTTACTGTTCACTGTTTTATTCGTTGTTTTTATGGTAGCCATGCTAACAATGTGAGGCTGTACACCCTAATTGTGGTTTTGATTATTTGCATTTCTGTAATGATTAGTGATGTTGAACATCTTTTCATATGCATATTGGCCATTTGTATATCATCTTTGGTAAAACATCTGTTCAGACCCTTTGCCCATTTTTAAGTTGGGTTATTTGGGATTTTGTTGTTGACTTGTAGGTGTTCTTTATATATTCTGGATGTATATCCTCTGTTGTCATTTAGAACAGCAGGTGGACAGATAGGGTGTATCTATCAGATCCACATGAAACTGGCTACCGTCTTCTTATTCAGTAAGTGGAGCCATTTGAGTAGCCAAAGTGGTTTCCTCCTGTTGTTCTCTATTTAGTCCAAGTGACAACTATTTTATCACATCAAACTGGTTGTTGTACCGGGGTCTCCAACTTGCCGTCTTTGTAGTCCCAATATTCAGGTCTCACTCCTAAGCCTTGAAGTGAGTTATAATCGGGTCCCTCTGATCCCAAGCTGCTCATCCATCCAGCCTGTTCCCCACTATGTGGGTCTGGGTGTCTCTGACGTGCCCGTGGCCGGAGCCTCCAGCATGTTGGAGCTGCTGCACGGGGCCTCCTAAGGGATTGGGGCCTTGTCTCATCTCTGTGGCCCGGGAGGGGGTGAGACAGACACATGGTGACGTGTGCATGTACCGGCCTATGGTATGTGAGTGTGTGTACACACATGTCCCTCCCGGGGAGCCTCACTGCTGATTTCAAATTCACTTTAACAGAGCGGGTTCTAGGTATGGCTGCCACTGCTCTTCTCTGTTCTCTGTCAACTTTATTTCCATCCTAGGATCCCTAAGGGCCAGAGGCACGGACGATCAGGAGACGCTCCTAAGCCAGCCGCTGCAGGTGGCCTAGGGACAGCGCCCCTGCCAGGAGCCGCCCCTCATGCCTCTGTCCCCCTGCAGGTGCTGTACCTAGTGGACAAGGGCGCTGTGATCGAGCACGTGGACCACAGCGGGATGCGTCCCTTGGACAGAGCCATTGGTTGTCGAAACACATCAGTAGTGGTCACGCTGCTGAGAAAAGGAGCCAAATTAGGTCAGTAAATGCCTCCGTTCAGCAGTGAGAGGAAGGGTGACCTGCTCCCAGGGTTAGCTGTCAGGTGTTTGGCCCTGGCCAGCATGGGTCAGTGGTTAGAGCATCAGCCTGAGTACCGAAGCGTCCCAGGTTCGATTCCCAGTCGAGACAGGGCCAAGAGCATGAGTGGTGGGAAGAGGGCAGAGGGATACCGCTGAGGCATCTAGAGTGGAGGCTGCAGAGGAGCGCACACGGACGCTAGAACATACACCTTCACCGCCAGTGGTCACGGGCACGGCTGGAAATGGAGGCGATTACTATGCAGCCTTGTTTATTTTTACCCCATGCCCATCGGAAGGGAGGGATGGGTCGTGGCTGCTCTGCTGCACTAGTTTCCCAGTGCTTTCTCGCCAGAATAACAGTTTGTGCCCAGTACAGTTCCCCTCCCAAGGGCTTACTTAGTTCAGCGGCAGGTCAGCAGGGGTCCTGTCCCAGTCCCAGGGTGTGCTGCCATCTGGAGGCCGAGGCACACCAGCAGTGGTCCCTGCCGCGGGGTCCCTGCCACGGGTTCCCACCATGTGTGAGCGCAGCTGGGCTGGGCCCCGGAAGATCTGCACCCCTTTCCTCCAAGGCCGCGGAGGCGCCTCTCACTGCATGTTTATTTTGCAGGAAATGCTGCGTGGGCGATGGCTACCTCCAAACCTGATATTTTGATTATACTTTTACAGAAATTGATGGAGGAAGGAAACATGTTGTACAAAGTAAGTGGTGCTGCCCTTTTCTGCGGCGTTGCCATGGCCCGCGAGCAGCCTCTTAGTTTGGTGCGTAATGGACGTGGCTGTGTGGCTGCACCGGGTCCACGTAGCGTGGCTCCCATAGACGTTCCGAGAGAGGCCCCTGGCCTCCTGCCCAGGCTTTCATATCCTGACGGCAGAGGCTTCAAGGTAGAAAGCACTTCTGTGTGAGAGCCGTCATCTCTGAATGAGTCCCTGTGGCTGTAACCGTGGCCCGAAGCCTTGGTGTGAGGGCAGCGTGGCTCCTGATTTAACTGGCACGTCCTACAGGAGACTCCTCAGGGCACGGAGCCGGGAGATGCCAGAGAGGAGCACCCAGGAGACATTTTCGGAAGAGAGCAAGCCCTGCTTCTCTTATTTTAGTGTCTTAAGCTTCTAGAGCAGCGGTTCTCAACCTGTGGGTCGCGACCCCTTTGGCGGTCGAACGACCCTTTCACAGGGGTCGCCTAAGACCATCCTGCATATCAGTATTTACATTACGATTCATAACAGTAGCAACATTAAAGTTATGAAGTAGCAACGAAAATAATTTTATGGTTGGGTCACAACATGAGGAACTGTATTTAAAGGGCCAGAAGGTTGAGAACCACTGTTCTAGAGTGTGAAACTGTTTCTAGAGATGTTTTCACCTAAGATGTTAAGTAATATATAACACTGAACGAAGTGTTTCCCATTTCCCCTTAGAAATGGAAATATGACTTACACATGAATAAATTTGACGTTAAAGTGAGTTTTCTAAAGTAAGACACCAGATTAGATCAAAAGCAAACTTTGGGAAGGGCCAGATAGTAACGATGGGAGGCTTTGCTCTTCGGTCTGTGTCACACCCAGCTTCGGTGCTGTGTGGCCGAGGCAGCCACAGATGATACGGAAGTGAAGTAGCGTGGCTGCATCCCAGTCACACTGTGTTGGTGAAAATCGGCAGCGAGCCACCTTTGACCCGCAAGCTGTGTTTTGCCAACCCCTGGGTTAGTTAGATGCTTAGGCCACTTACATAGATCACTCTTCTTTCCTCCTCTGTGATTAGGTAGAATTAAAAGATCCTAAAAACAAAAACCTAGATTATGACCATTTTAATCCTTTTTACCAGGAGACGACAGCACTTGCAACGTTTTTAGTTTTTCCCCTTTCAGAATAATAACAAATAAATAGGCATGTCGTATGACCCAGCAGGGTTCCTGTCCTGGAAATCAGTTTGAAATTGAGTTCAGAGTGTGTACTGTTGCGGCTCTGAAGTGGTTTTAATGTGAATTTTGGTCGGCAATTATGTTAGAATACCAAGCCGTTTTCAGCAGGCCGCACACCTGCTGCGCGGAACCGGCTGAGCATAGGAGATGGATTTCTTGAGCCTTGAAAATGACGCCTGGTGCTGTTCTGATTTTTAAAACCCATGCTTTCGTTCCTCTCAAAAGAAAAGATTATTATTCTACAGCAAGACTCTACTTGCCTTAGGAACCGCATTGTGTTTTCACTTGATTTCTGTTACGCTTAGCATTGAAATATCTCTATGAGATATAAAATGAGAGACATTCACAGAAAGGTTCTCAAAAATATATAGCAGAAGATAATGTGCTGCGTTAAGATTGTTGGTTATCAGTTTGGCAGTTTACGGACGCCTTCCTGTGAAACCGGCTTCTGTCTCGCCTTGTGAAGCGCAGAGCCTAGCGGGCGGCGAAGCCACGTGTGTTCACGCTGGTTAGCGTCCGACTCTGGTTGTGGCGCTTTCTCTTCAGGACCCCTTTCAGCGTGCCGGCGTGGTTTCGGCAGTGGGGGGAGAATAACCGCTGTAGGGTGTGGGAGCTTACCCATCTTGGAGCCTCTGGTACAGGATGACTGTCTGTGATGCTTGGATCCTAGAAAGGGAAGATGAAGGAGGCAGCCCAGCGGTACCAGTATGCCTTACGGAAGTTCCCCCGAGAAGGATTCGGAGAGGACATGAGGCCATTCAATGAACTAAGAGTTTCTCTCTATCTCAATTTGTCTCGCTGCCGAAGAAAAACAAATGTAAGCTGTGCCCCTCGTTCCAATCCTTTAGCAATAGCCTGTTGTTGTAATGGGGAAGGCCAGCCCTTCCATAGACCCGGTCATGGGACCCCCACCTGAGCTGCGTGCACATTGCTGCGAACCTGGCATATGGCCCGCTGCTCCTCTTGGATGACCGTCCTTTGATCGGTCTCACTGCCCACCTCTCACGGTGCTGACAGTGCACCTGGGTGTAGTTTCCTCTGCTTCAGTGCAAACTGCTCCTCCAGCCATCCCTCCCAGCCGCAGGGGCCAGCACAGTCAGAGTGGCCCATCCCAGATTCAAATGGTAAAGTCCAACTCAACTGGATTGCAACCTGCCTGGAGCTTACTATGCTTGCTAAGAAGTTATGCCAGTAACTGCTTAAATCCTAACAGATAGTAGCTAACTCAGTTAATTTGTAACTCATAGCTAGTAGATTTGTTTTAGTACTTCTCTCTTCTACTTCCTTTTTAACTTCACCCTCCCACCACCAAATCTGTTGACCTGTCTGCTTCTGGGCCCGCTGTTCTGCCTTCCGTCCTGTTAGCGTGGATGATGCTCCCGGACCCCCTGTGGGCTGACCCTCCCGTGTGTGCTGGGTCCATCTGCTCCCGCCTTCTGGTGCACTGCTTCTACCGGTTCTCTCTCCCGAATCATCTATTTTCGCTTCTCTACGGGATCCTCCTAAGAATATTAATACACTTTACCTATCTCCTAACTTCAAAAACTAAACAGAAAAACAAACGCGCCTTGCCCTTCATCTCTCTCCAGTTAAGTCCCAATTCTCTGTTAACCTTTAGAGCAGTTCTCAACCTGTGGGTCGCGACCCCTTTGGCGATCGACCCTTTCACACGGGTCGCCTAAGACCATCCTGCATATCAGATATTTACATTACGATTCATAACAGTAGCAACATTACAGTTATGAAATAGCAACGAAAATAATTTTATGGTTGGGTCACAACATGAGGAACTGTATTTAAAGGGCCAGAAGGTTGAGAACCACTGGGTTAGAGCAAAACTCCTGTTAAACAGTTGTCTGTAATCATGTTTCAATGCTTCTTTTGACTCGTCTATTTAAATATCGACACCAGGACTTTGGCATGGCAGAAGAATTTGCTTCCAAGGCGCTCGAACTGAAACCAAAGTCCTATGAAGCCTTTTATGCCAGGGCGAGAGCGAAGAGAAACAGCAGGTACTGTCTGGGGTTAGATGCGTGACTAGAGAAGCCTTCTTGTGCTTCTGGTGTCAGAGCTGCTGTTGACTTGGGGGCTTCTGGCTCATAAGCCGTCCTGTGGGGCCTCTCATCCCTTTTCATACTGAAGGGGTAGCTTCCAAGAGGCACCGGAGTAGATATTAGCAATGGCTAAGCTTTTCTTTTCTCCTGACGCCTGAAGGACTATTCCTTCCTTCCACCCCAGCTGACACTGCAACATGAAGGTCCTAGGTGCGTTGTATTATCACAAGTAAAACTGCCCACTAGAGACATCAAGTGTGTGGGGGGGGGGGGGGGAGGGGGAGGGGGGAGGAGAAGGGGGCAGGAGTCCTAGGACTTTTGAGTAAGAGGAGGTGTGGTGAGAGGTGAAGGGGGAAGATCACTTTAAGAGGATTCTGACGGCCACTGACTTAAGCCTGTTCTCATTCCCAGCCCAGTGGTCTTTATAGAGGCAGCCGGCTCCGAGCCACACGGATCTGGCTTGCAATTAGCAGCCCCACTGAGCTGAGTGACTCTAAGCTAGTTCCATGGGTCCTGTCTACCAGTGAGGGTTCACACCTCTCATAGCCGAGCTGGGTTAGGAGCAGCTGCATTCAGAGCATGTGTTTGCGCGGCGTGTGATGGTACCTTCTCTTTCACATGAAGGCAGTTCGCGGCCGCTCTGGCGGACCTGCGGGAGGCTGTGAAGCTCTGCCCCACCAACCAGGAGATCAGGAGGCTCCTGGCCCGCGTGGAGGAGGAGTGCAAGCAGCTCCAGAGGAGCCAGCAGCAAAAGCAGCAGGGCCCACCGCCCGCCCCGCCCACGGACTCGGATAACGAAGAGGAGGCCCCAGCCCCGGCGCCCGGCGACCACCTTCACCTTGAGGAGGCTGCAGAGGACACTTCTCCGCAGGAAGGCTCCGTTTCCCTGACTCCCCGGCCCCACCCCTCTGCCCCGTCCCCCTACATCCGGAACCTTCAAGAAGGGTTGCAGGCCAAGATGAGGCCCGCCTCGCCACAGAACCGGCCAGGAGCCGCCCAGCCCCCGAGGGAGCCCGTGGCGCAGCCGGGGCTGGTCGTGCAGCCCACCAAGCAGGCGCAGATCGTGAAGACCAGCCAGCACCTGGGCTGCGGGCAGGCTGGCGTGAGGAGCGGGAGCATGAGACTGCAGGGCTCCTCCGCGCACCCTCCGCCGAGCCCCATGCCAGGCCGGATCTCCGTGGCCACCGCTGGCGGCCGAGGCCCGCACTCGGAGGGCGCGGGCACGTTCACCGCAGGGGCGGGTCCGGGGCGGTTCGGGGAGCGGCCCGGCCCGGGCCACGGCGTCCCGCTGCAGCCCAGCGAGGGTGGCGCTGCATACCCTCTGCCCAGCAAGATCAGAAGCGCAGAGCGGCTGCTGTCTCACGCCGCCGTGGCCGTGGACGTGGCCCCGCTGAGCCAGGGCGGGCCAGTGGGCGGCAGCGACATGCGGCACCCCGCTTCCCTCGCCAGCTCGGGCTCCTCCGGGTCTCCCTCCAGCAGCATCAAGATGTCCAGTTCAACCAGCAGCTTGACGTCCAGCAGCAGTTTTTCCGACGGCTTCAAGGGCCCGGGGCCAGAGGCTCGAGTCAAAGACAAGGCGGTTCACCAGGTCCCGAGCGGCACCGCCGAGCACAGACCGCGCAACACTCCGTTCATGGGCATCATGGATAAGACGGCCCGGTTCCAGCAGCAGAGCAACCCTCCGGGCCGCACCTGGCACGCGGCCGTGTCGGAGGGGCTGCTGACGCACACGCCTGCGGCCGGCCCGCAGGCCTCGAACCCGGAGAAGCCCTCCCTCAAGCAGGCAGCGGGGTATCACAGCCAAGCCAAAGCCTGTGCCGCGGCCACCCTGGGGGGCAGCATCCACAACGGGGCCCCCGTGAAGGAGCTGGAAGACAGGAAGTGCCCGGTTCCAGCCCACTGTCAAGATACCAGGATAAGCAAGACTGTGGCTCATCTGTACCAGGAAAGCATCTCTAAACAGCAGCCTCACCTCGGCAACGAAGCCCACAGGAGTCACCTTCCCGCAGCCAAGCCAAAGCGCTCATTCATAGAGTCAAATGTGTGAGCCTGAAGAGAGACCCGCTGGGAACTTGAAAAACTGTGTGTTGGCTCTTGGTGGTAATTAAAGTGTTTTTTTTATGAGAAAAATTACTTTTCAGCCATATTTTTTTTCTTTTTTCCCTTGGGGGTGGATCAGATTTATTTAAAATGTGGGATAAAGTTTCTTTGATAAATACCAGAAGTCACCTTCAGTAAGAATGCTAACCAGAATTGAAAACTGCAATTAGTTATGCCTATTAAAATTAAACACTTAAGGCAGCCAAATAACTTGTGCTTTTCTCTTATGAAATTGTTTGGTTTTTATCACTCTTCTCCTAGCCTTAGCTGTGTGATAAGATCATAATATTTCTTAGAGAATATAAATGTCTAGTCCTCTGCTCTATGGGAAAAATCATACTGTTTCTTCGAGAATATAAATGTCTAGTGATAGTTTTAACTCATGACTAAATTGCCAGATGATGTATTCTGGAAAAGATGGAATTTTCTAGTTACAGTTCCATTGAGTCAAATCCCAGTTTATATATCTATATATAAAATTAAGACCCCAGTGATTTCTAGCTGAATGTGTGTGACTATAAATGTTATATACCTGATTTTCTTAAGCAAAATACAGGAACAGCCAAGTATTGTTCCCTTCATAGCTGTTCCCTGAAGAGGATTAAGCACTTATTTCTGTTATGGTTTTCATTAAACATATTTTTATGGCACCTTTTTTGAGCTATATTCCCATTTCAAGGTGTTTTAATATTTGGAAACAGTGTAAGCTATTTGGAATCCTGATTGGTGGTCAAGTTGGATTGGGGCTAGAATACTAAGAATATAGCATTCTCGGTGACATAAATTAGCCTTCAACAGGGATAGCACTCCTGCAACAAGCCTTCCGAGGTCCTTTAAGGACAATATTTAATTTGGATCCTTAAAGTCTGGTTCGTTGGTTGCTTTTGTTTTATTATACAATCATTATTTTATAGTCACATGTTGCATAAATAGCCAAGTGTATCCAGACATGTATATACTATTTCAAGTAGCTAATCTTTAAAAAAAAGTAAGTCATATATTTGCATGTTCTTTGTAAACGTCATCCATGCTGGTTATTGCACTGAACACTATATTATTATGGCATGTTAACAGTGTACCAGTAACGGCACTTTATTTCATTTATATGAACACCTTTGAGGTGCTACTTAAGTTCAAACTGATGTATTATTCGTTTGTAAAGATAAGGTACAGGAATGAACCTTGGATTAAAGGTATTTTTATATGAAAATGGTGTGCTATTGAAGGATGTTAAAATGCTAGTTTGAGAGAGGCGGGAGTGTGTTTGTTTTATACATTGGGATGTGAAATTTATTTTCTGGCATTGGGGAGAAGGAAGTTCTATATTTACAGAATGTTTTAAAAATGAATCGTCGTAATGAAGTTCCTGTGAGCATCCTTATGGTTTTGTACGAATAGGAATCTTCTGGTGTTATTCTTCAACATTTGTTCCTGTTGTATTTTGTACAGCTTTGTTGTTTTATAGGCTTTTCATGAGTTCTGCTATAACTTCTATGGCTTATTTATTGTTTTCTTTAATATTTGTGAGTCTTACTCTTTTGTTATGTAGTTTTGTTTCTGCACAACTACTGTACTTTTCCACATGGAATAAAGACTATTAATAGAATTTGTTTTGCATTACTTTAAGGCAACCATGGGTAAGTAGAAAATGTCCTGGTGACAACTATCTGCCTTGCTTTAATCCAGGGTGATCTTGTTACCCTAGAGCAGTGGTCGGCAAACCGTGGCTGGCGAGCCACATGCGGCTCTTTGGCCCCTTGCGTGTGGCTCTTCCACAACATACCACGTATGGGCGTGCATGTACAGTGCAATTGAAACTTCGTGGCCCATGCGCAGAAGTCGGTTTTTGGCCTGGGCGAGTCTATTTTGAAGAAGTGGAGTTAGAAGAAGTGAGGGGTGTCGGTGGGTCGGCGACGGGTGACGCGACACAGGCGGGCCGCGGGATACGCAGCACGGGGGAGGCGTACAAGATTCATGCACGAGTTGAAATGGAGAGTGAGTACGCAGATCTGCTCCTGCATAACAAGGTACGTTGGTTATCAAGAGGAAACGTTTTGAAACGTTTTGCTTCCTTATTAACAGAAATGAAAGCATTTCTCCTTGAGAAGGGTGTTCACTATCCAGAACTAAGGAACGATCAGTGGATCCAAAAATTTTATTTCATGGTAGACGTTACGTCTCATCTAAATCAGCTTAATTGTAAACTACAGGGGAGAGGAAACACAATTTTTTCGATGTTAGAAGAAATTATTTCATTCGAAAACAAATTATCTCCTTTTGCTCAAGATTTTGAAAGAGAAACTTCGATTCACTTTCCAAGCCTGTTGAAACATGGCCAAGAAAATAATTCTGATACTGACATTTGCTATTTCAAAACAACACTTTTAAATACGAGGGAAGCTTTTGTCAACAGGTTTCAGGAATTCAGAAACAGCAAAGCGACGTTAGCCTTTGTTAAAAAACCTCTCAATGCTACTGTAACAGAATTAAGTTTTTCTCCCTTTAATATTGACATTGGCAACTTTGAAATGCAATTGCTGGATTTAAAAAACAGAACTGTGGAGCTCGAAATTTGAACGTCTTTGTGCTGATATAGAAATATTGGAGAAAAACAAATGTGAACTTAGTTCACAGCACAAGTGGTCTGTTTTGAAAGACCTGGAGAAGGAAGATATGTTGATTTTAAAAACACCTGGAATAGTATTCCTGACTCATATAATCAACTGAAAAAAAACTAGCGTTTGCTGTTCTTTCCTTATTCGGATTTACATATTTATGCGAACAATCATTTTCAAGCATGAACCTCATCAAGAGTAAATTGAGAAGTCATCTTATTGATGAGAACCTGGAATCGTGCCTAAAATTAAAAACAACATACAAACCTGACTTACCCAAACTTTCCAAGGAGATGCAAGGCCATTGTTCACATTAGTGTTTGTCAGTCATTGCCATTATTAAATTTTATGGATATTGTAAGGTAAATTGTAAGGAATTTAATTTTATCAATAAATAATATCGTTATTAAGTATGATATCAAGTTTTATTCAACGTACCTATAGTTTAACTAAGACTTAAAACTTTAAAGTTTATTAACTTAATTCTAGGGAACGTTGTGGAGTGAAAGAAGATGTAGTGTCGAGGATTGAGAAAGGTATGTTGAGATGGTTTGGACATATAGAGAGGATGAACAAAAGGAGATAGACGAAACAAGTATATAAGACCAGTGTGGATGGGAGAGTTGGAAGGGGTCGACCTCAGCGAACGTACCTCAATCAGATTGAGGACATTTTTAGCAAAGGCCAGCTTAGGAGTACCCTAATTAAGTTAATAACAATGTACCTACCTATATAGTTTAAGTTTAAAAAATTTGGCTCTCAAAAGAAATTTCAATCGTTGTACTGTTGATATTTGGCTCTGTTGACTAATGAGTTTGCCAACCACTGCCCTAGAGAAATAGTGAAAAGCCTATTTTCATAGCAATACTACTAAATGCATATTTAATTTCATTTGGTCATAATTTTAAAATAAAGGTGTGATAGCTTCTAGAAATCCCCAAATATTCAAGGGTCAAAATTAGTCTTTTTGCCTGAAACAGGGAAGAAAGCATGAAGAAGAGCATTCTGGAATTTTCTTACCTGTTCTTGGTGTGTTTTTACTGCCAACAGGATATCTTTAGTACTGTAACTCTCAAACATCTGGGCAAAATGAACACTATTAATGTAAAAGTTTGTTCTTCAGCACATTTGTATTCTTTTTCAGTTATAAGTGTATATTTGTCTATACACACATATTTCCGTTCAAACTAATATGAGAGTGAACATTAAACTGTGTGGTTCTGTAACAAAATCCTGACATAAGCCTAAGTATTCCCTAATAGTACTGCACGTTATTGTCTGGTTACAGCTATTACAAAAAGGCTAAATATAGTATTTTAAGTCCTTCTTTCAAGGTATATATTTAAACTAAAGGTTAAAAACTGGGTGGGAGGAAAAAGTGTTGATTAATAGATAATTCTTGTTGATGACTTGTGTGAAGCTGCTAGTGTGACTATTAGAATTTATTACATATGACATTATGATTTTGATATATTCTTAGGAAAACTAAGACATTTGGTTCAGTCACACCAGAAGAGGCAAAGTCTCCTTGGGAAGCTACAGGTCAGTCCTGAGGCCTGGGCAGCGGGCAGGTGAGTGCTGCTCCATGGTCCTGAGCGAGGGGTGGGGCCTGCCTGGAGAGGACAGCAGAGGGTTCATGTGGTGTCCCTTCCTATGGGCCGTGTGGATTTGGTTTGTTTAGTTGTTTGTATGTTTGTGGGGAGGGGGAGTTGTTTGGCTTTTGTTTATGTGTAAGTACTTCATTTGGGAAATTATTGGCATCCTGGTTTTTTTTTAGCCAGTTTAACAAGAAACTATACTGGTGAAATGTAGAAAAGACAGACAGTCATCTCTAACATTTAAAAAATAACCAAACTTTTATTGTTTTTCTATAAAAGACTTTGATGATTTTTAGTAATTTTTATACAAAAACCAGATTTCCTCCTTTGGAAAATAATATCAAAACAAAAGATATCTGGTCCAATGGTAGGCTCTCTCAATTAAAAAAAATCATTAAAATCATGTTAGCATCCTTTCTCTTTTAGAACATGTTCCCATCCTTTTTTTATCCTCTTAAGAATGTGAGAAGCATGTGTAATACGAAAAAAAGCCCCACAAACACTTATAGCTATGACACACACAAAAATTCAGCAATACATTATTAGGATGACAGAAATTGTACAAAGCAGCAATTATAGAGAAAAGGCATTTGGAGATTTCTGTGGTAGCTAGGCTTTCTACCTTTTTTTTAAAAAAAAATGTTTTTACTGATTTCAGAGAAAGGGAGAGGATCAAGAGATAGACACATGAGAATCACTGACCAGCTGCCCCCTACTGGGGACCGAGCCCACAACCCAGGCATGTGCCCTAATCACAGAATCAAACTGTGACCTCCAGGTTCATGGGCAGATGCTCAACCACTGAGCCATACTGGTCGGGCAGCTTTCTATCATTTTGTGAACACACAGCTTATTAGCTACAAGTTTTTAAGATGTAGGAAAAGACTGACTAAAATATATACAGTAATTACATTGCTTATCCCCTTTTATTTCAAAGTTTTGAACAATTACAAGGATTTTGGGGGTAAACATATAGATTCTGGGTCCCTGCTTGCCCTTATAGTTTAGTTCTAACAAGCTTTGCCATTAGGTGTGTAAAGGCAATACCACCCCAACATACTGAACTTAAAGTTTTCTTCTAAGTGAACACCTACCTACCAGGGCATTGTATTAAATATCAGTCTACTGTGTAAAAACATAAAGTCAAAGTAAAACTTTATTCTTTAGAGCAGCGGTTCTTAACCTGTGGGTCATGACCCCTTTGGCAGTCGAACGACCCTTTCACAGGGGTCGCCTAAGACCAACCTGCATATTAGATATTTACATTACGATTCATAAGAGTAGCAACATTACAGTTATGAAGTAGCAATGAAAATAATTTTATGGTTGGGTCACATGAGGAACTGTATTTAAAGGGCCAGAAGGTTGAGAACCACTGATCTAGAGGTTAAGATTTTTTTCACTGTATAAAAAGGCTTTTATAGTAAAAACTAGAGGCCTGGTGCATGAAAATTCATGCACTGGAGGAGGGGTCCCTCAGCCTGGCCTTCCCCCTCTCACAGTCCGGGAGCCCTCAGGGGCGGGAGGCGATCAGGTGAAGGCGATGCCCCCATCACACCTCTGCTGCTGCCACTGCCGGCAGTGCAAGCCTTGGCCGGCCCTGGGCGCCTGGGCAGCTGCCATCCAAGGCTTGCCTGTGCCTCGGCCGGCCCTGGGCGGCTGGGCAGCTGCCATCCAAGGCTTGCCTGCGCCTCGGGCCGGCTCTGGGCGGCTGGGGGGCTGAGGGTGGGTCTGGCTGTACCGTGCACCTGCCAACCCCCCCACCCCCACCAGTGGGGCTGAAAGGACTGGGGGACTCCAGTGAAGCTGAGGGATTGGGCACTGCCATCTTGTGGCTATGGGCGCCGCCATCTTTGTGATGGTGTGATGGTCAATTTGCATATTTCTTCTTTATTAGATAGGATAGAATAGAAAAGAGGTTAGATGTGTTATTTAGTCCATATATTTTAAAGAATTAAGATACTAAATAATTTTTGTAGGTAACTAAATTTAAGACGTTTACCTTTCTCCCATCTTGCTTTTAATAATGTCCAATTAGTATTTACCTTTAAATCATTCAAATGAGATCACTGATAAAATGTAAATAATACAATATAATAGAAATAATTTTATTTTTGGTGTGTCTCTAGCCATCGATTGATGGCCATTTTCAGAGTCCTATTTGGTGTAAGTACTGCTGAAGAAAGAACAAGATTTGTCATGGGACTTGTGCGTTTCTTTTTGCTGATCCAGTTTTCCATTGCTTCCTTTTCATATGAATAGCCATCTAAAACAAAACACATACACAAATTATTTGCAATGTAGAAAAAGGAAGTTAGGATCACTAAAATGAGTTGGATATAAAAAACTCCATTACCAAGGTCTTTGTTGTGATATATCACTACTGCCAAATATTTCTGCCACAGTACCCTAATTTCTACCATTTAAGATGCACTAAGATTGCACAAATCACCCTGAACAGTGTCAGTATTTTACTGATTCATTTTGAACACTACAACTGTCAAATTCAGATGTAGCGGAAAGGAAGAAAAGAGCCAGGCAGAGTATAGTGGTACTGAAGATACATAAGAACAGATACTGAGAGATTCTAAAACTCATCCCACTAAGTACTTGACAGTAAAGGTATGTATGATGCAAAAAATATTTCAGATCCACTGGCTAAAATTTTTAATGCCATGTTCTTGCAAAATTCTTTGCCTTTGCACATAAAAAGATTGGAGTTTTGGCTTCACTACACCTTTTTATACTGGTAACCCTTTCTCTTAAACTGAAAATATCAGTCCCTTAATTACATGTACAAAGTTACCTTTTTGCTTTAATCTACAACGCATACAACTGTTTCAAACGGACAATGTCTACATGTTACTGACAGAAGAGATCCAGTAGAGTTGTGTAATTGCAAAACTGTTTGAAAGTCATTTGAAAAAAACTTATGTTACCAACTTGACATATAATTTGATCCATTTCTTTCCCTTTTAATCCTCCCAATTTTTAGAGATTGATTTGGCTTTTATGATTGATTTTAACTCTGTACATTCAAGTGGTTTCTAAGTAAAAATTGTAAAACAAGGTACATTCAGAGGAGTCCTTTCTATGTCCTTTCTCTTACAGGTAACCATGTATATTAGTTTTTGTTTAGTTTTTCCTTTTGTTTCTTTTTTTGAAAATATAAGCAAATGTATGTGTACACACACAATTCATATGCATTCTTACATAAAAGCTAACATACTATATACTATTTTGTACCTGTTTGCTTTTTTATTTGACTACTAGAGGCCCAGTGCACGAAATTAGTGCACTGGTGGGGAAGGGTCCCTCAGCCTGGCCTGCACCCTCTCGCAGTTCAAGACCCTCAGGGAATGTCCGGGAGCCCTCGCTCCTTAACACCTGCCTGCTCGCTGCTCCTTAGCACTGCCGCAGAAGCAGGAGAGGCTCCCGCCACCACAGCTGCGCTCACCAGCCGTGAGCCCAGCTTCTGGCTGAGCGGTGCTCCCACTGTGGCAGCTCCTGCGTTGAGCGTCTGGCCCCTGGTGGTCAGTGCGCGTCGCAGTGACTGGTCATTCCACCATTCAGTTGATTTGCATATTAGGCTTTTATTATATAGGATATCTTGCTTGTTATCTCTTCCCCACAGTACTCTACTGTATGGATGTATTGGTGAACACCTGGGTTATTTAGAATCTTTGCCTTTTACAAATAGTGCTTCAGTGAACAATAATATCATTTTTGGGGAAATTCCAGAAGTAGAATTGCTGCACCAAAGGGTAAACATATATAATTTGCTATATGTGCCAATATTTCCATAGGAATTCTACCATTGTTTTTATTCCTACTAACAATGTTGATGAGAATTCCTTTTCCCCTGAGCTTCACCCAAGAGAATATGTGGTCAAACTGGATTTTTATCAGTCTCTAATGAGCAATGGTATAGTATCAGGTAGTTTTATTTTATTACACAGGAAATAGAACACTATCCATATGTTTAAGAACCATTTGCTTTTCCTTGTTCTATGAATTGACTTCTATTTTTGGCCCATTTTTCTATTAGGTTGCCTTTTTCTTAATTTAGGAAGTTTTTTTTTTTAAATTGAGATTTAACTGACATAATGTATTAGTTTCAAGTATACAATATAATGATTCTCTCTCTCTCTCTCTCTCTCTCTCTCTCTCTATATATATATATATATATATATATACACACAAACACACACACACACACACACACTCTGAGTGGCCAGATTATTATGACCACCTGATGTTTGTAGGCAAATTAGCTATAATTTCACGCTGAAATTGCTAGAGGGTCAGACCATTATAAATAGGGAAGCAGGTTGTTTACCACGACAGAAGTGATTTTTTTTCTGAAGATATGGGTAAACAATGTGATTTAACAGCCTTTGAACGTGGGATGGATATATATATATATGTGTATGTGTGTGTATATATATATATATCAAAATGATCATTACAAAAGGCCTAGTAAATGTCCATTACCACACAGTTACAAATTTTTCTTTTTTTTCTTGTGATGAGAAACTTTTAAGACCCACTCTCTTAGCAACTTTCTAATATACAATGCAGTATTAACTGTCCCCAGGACATACTGATTTTATAACTAGAAGTTTGTAGGTTTTGACTATCTTCACCCATTTTACCTACTCCTTTACCCACCCAACCCACCCCTGGCAACTAACAATCTGTTCTATGAGTTTGGTGTTTTGTTTTAGATTCCACATATAAGTGAGGTTTATATGGTGTTTGTCTTTCTCTGAATTATTTAGCTCAAGGTCCATCCATGATAACAAATGTCAGGATTTCCTTCCTTATGGTGGAATAATATTCCATTGTACATATATACATTTTTTTAACCATCCATTGATGGACACTGGACTGTTTACATGCCTTGGCTATCCTATATTATAAAGAGGTAATATGCAAATTGACCCTCACTCTGTCATGCTGTCCCAAGATGGCTGTGCCCACAGCGGAGGCAGGGTTCCCGTAACGAGCCTTAACAGGGACCTGAGGCTGCGTGGCACCAGGCCAGGGCGGGGGACCTCAGACCGCACCCCCCACCTGGCGGGGCTTGATGGGGGCCCTGAGGCTGAGCCCCCCACCTTGGTGGGGCTTGATGGGGGTGGGGCTGGCTGGGTCTGGATCTCGCACGATTTCAAGGCGCACGCAGGTGGGCAGGGACTTGACTCTGGGTCCCGTGGCATGCCCCAGACTCTGACAGGAGGAAGATTTTCATATACATTTTACTAATTTTCTTTCATCTCTGACACTTCTATTACAGAGAAAGGGCAAATAGCAATATTAAAATATTTCCTCTAATTCCCTTTTAATGTGCACAAATTTTGTGCACCGGACCACTAGTTGTAAATAATGTTACAATGAATGTCGAAGATGCAGATATCTTTTCAAGTTGGTGATTTATCCTTCAGATAATACCCAGAATTGGAATTGCTGAATCATATGGTAATTCTATTTTTTAATTTTTTGAGGAACCTCCATAGTATTTCCCATAGTGGTTGCACCAGTTTACATTCCCACCAACAGTGTACTAGGGTTCCTTTTTTTCTACCATTTCACCAACACTTCTTTTCCTTTTGATAACAGTAATTTCTGATGGTAGTGCACTGATGTCTCATGGTTTTGGTTTACATTTTAAACCCTGATTAGTGATTTTGAGCACCTGTTTGACCATCTGTATGTCTTGGAAAAAATGTCTATTTAGATCATCTGCCCATTTCTTAATTGGATTGTTTGGGGTTTTTTTTTGTTTTGTATTTTTGCTATTGCATGGTATGAGTTCTATATATATTTCAGGTATTAACCCTTATCAGATATATTTTATTTGCAAATATGTTCTCATTCAGGAGATAGCCTTTTCGTTTTATTGTTCGTTTCCTTTGATGTGCATCAACTTTTTAGTTTGATGCTGTCCCGCTTTATTTTTGCAGTTCTGCTGCCTTTAAAAAGTCATCCCCAAGGCCAATGTCAAGAACCTTACCACCTATGTTTTCTTCTAGTTTCTGTTTTCAGGTCTTATACTCAAGTCTCTAATTCATTTGAGTTGATTTTTTTAAAAATATATTTTATTGATTTTTTACAGAGAGGAAGGGAGAGTGATAGAAACATCGATGAGCCGAAACCGGTTTGGCTCAGTGGATAGAGCATCAGCCTACGGATTGAAAGGTCCCGGGTTCGATTCTGGTCAAGGGCATGTACCTGGGTTGCGGGCACATCCCCAGTAGGAGATGTGCAGGAGGCAGCTGATCGATGTTTCTCTCCCATCGATGTTTCTAACTATCTCTCTCCCTTCCTCTCTGTAAAAAATCAATAAAATATATTTTTTTAAAAAGAAAAAGAAAAAGAAACATCGATGAGAGAGAAACATCGATCAGTTGCCTCCTGCACACCTCCCACTGAGGATGTGCCTGCAACCAAGGTACATGCCCCTGACTGGAATCGAACCCGGGACCCTTCAGTCCGCAGGCCGACACTCTATGCACTGAGCCAAACCAGTTAGGGCCATTTGAGTTGATTTTTGTGTATGGGGTACAATAGTGGTCCAGTTTCAGTTTATGACATGTGGCTGTTTAGTTTTCCCAACACCATTTATTGAAGAGACTATCCTTTTCCTATTGCATGTTCCTGGTTCCTCTGTTATAAATTAATTGATTTTACATGTATGGTTTTATTTCTTGGCTTTCCATTCAGTTCTGTTGATTTATGTCTTTATGCCAATACCATACTGTTTTGATTACTATAGCTCTGCAATATAGTTTGAGATCAGGAATTGTAATACCTCCAGCTGTGTTCTTCTTTCTCAAGATTACTTCAGGTATTTGGGGTCTTTCATAGTTCTCAAATTGTAGGATTGTTTGATTTCATTGAAAAATACCATTGGAATTTTGATAGGGATTGCACTAAATTTATATATTGCTTTGGGCAGTATGGGCATTTTAATATTAATTCTTATCCATGAGCACAGAAAATCTTTCCATTTATTTTGTGTTTCTTCAGTTTCTTTCATCAATGTCTTATAATTTTGTATACAGGTTTTTCACCTCCCTGGTTAAATGAATTTTTAGGTATTTTATTCACTTAAATATGATTGTAAATGGGATTGCTTTAACTTTTTTGGTAGCCTGTAACTAGTATACAGAAATACAACTAAATTTTGTGTAGTTATTTTGTATTCTGGCCACTTTACTGAAAACGTTGATTAGTTGTTAACAGTTTTTTGGTGGAGTTTTTAGAGGTTTCTGTGTATAATGTCATGACATCTACAGAGGTACTTTTACTTCTTCCTTTCCAATTTGGATGTCTTTTATTTTTTTTCTTGCCTATGTGCTCTGGATAAGACTTCCAATACTATCTATCTATACATATATAAAGGCTAATATGCTGTGTCCGACTGGTAGCTATGACGTGCACTGACCACCAGGGGGCAGACACTCAACGCAGGAGCTGCTGTAACACACACTGGCCATTTACAAAGAAACAGCACCACGGACCTGGTGCCAACAAAGCAACATTCGGCTTCCTGCAAGTGAGACACAGGCCCCACCACCACCCTGGAGTGACAGCCCACCAAATTGCAGCCAATGCTGCCGAGACCCTATGGCGCAAAATGCAACCCACAGCCCACAGCCCAGCCCAGAAATGGTGGCTGTGGGCACCGAGTAATGATGTCACATAGCAATGCCCGGCTTCCTCTCCCTAGTGAGTAGCCTCCTTGCAGTTTCTTCAGCCCAGAAATATGACTTGCTTTTAGCCAGGTGCAAATATTTTACACTTTAACCAAATGTCTGTGAAGCGTTTTCCAGTGCCTCATCTCATTTGATCCTCACAGAAGTCCTGGAGTAGGTAGGTAGGAGACTCGGTGGAATCCTATTTTCTTTTCATTAGCCAGAAAACGGAGATGTAGAAAGTTTAGAAACTTGACCCGACTGAAAAGAAGAAAGAAATGGTGGACCTTGAAAATAACTTCAGGTTTTTCTCACAGCACAGCATATAGTCAAAAACTGCTGCAGTTAAATATTTTACCCTTTGTTCTCCCTGCATGATCTACAATAATAATCTGCTTGGTGTTGATATTTACTGCTACGTTGCTGACAAATTACCTGAAAGAGAAGTTGGGGTGCTTCACTGGGCTGGAAAAACTTTAGCTAAATCAGAAAGCAGGTCTAATTAAGCAAGTTTATTCTATATATATATAAAAGGCTAAGTTGACTTGCACATATGCAACACATATAAAGCTCTCGCTGATGCCAATCACACGCATGTGTTTCGATCTGTCATTGTTGATTGTGAATTTGGTTGACACTTCTATTACTGAGAAAGGGCGAATAGCAATATTAAAATATTTCTTCTAATTTCCTTTCACTGTGCACAAATCCGTGCACCAGGACACTAGTGTTAAATAAAAGTGGCAGGAGTGATCTTTTTATTCACTCTCATTCCTGAACTGAAGGAAAAGCTTTTCACCATTGATTATGATGTTGGTTGTGTATATATATATATATATAAAATTTTTATTGATTTTAGAGATGGAGGAGAGAGAGATGGAAACATCAATGATGTTACTAATGTTGTGGCCCCACCCCATAACAAAGAAACAGAATTTCCGAGGATGAGGCCCAGAAATCAGGATTTTAAAAAGACTCCCAGGTGATTCTAATGTGCAGCCAAGGTTGAGGACCACTGCTCTAAAGGAAGACAGACACAGAGTGAAGGCTCCTCTCAGCACTGTGCCTGGCCATGACACTTCACCTGGCAGGAGTAGTCAGTTACTCTTCAGATTTCTTTGCTTGCTTCATTGTTGGCACTGCCCAAATTTGTCTTATCCTTCCCCTTTTAGAGAAACTAGTGTCAGTTAGGTAGCTCCCCCTTCTTAGAGGCCTTGATAACCTCAACTTCTCTTTGTTCCCTAAGTCCTAGAGATGGTAGATGCTTTCTGCAGATACTGTTACTGCCTTTTGCTTTCGTTTAAGATATAATTTACAGACTTGTGCAACCAGCACCATTATCTGATTTCAGAATATTTTCATCACTCCATAAAGAAACCTGCAGCCATTAGCAGTCACTCTCCCTTACCTTGGCAACCACTATTTTGTCTTTGTAGATATAAACAGAATCACACAATATGTGGTCTTTGGCATCTTTCACTTAGCATAATAATGTTTCTAAGGTTCATCCATGGCTGATTAATATTCCATTGAATGAATATACCACATTTTATTTATTCATCCAATAATTGGGACATTTGAGTTCTTTCCACTCTTTGGCTATTACCAATAAAGCTACTATGAACGTTCATGTACAACCTTTTATGGCAACATATATTTTTAATTCTCTTGGATATATAGCTAGGAATACAATTGGTGGATCACATGGTAAGTGTGTTTGAGGAACTGTGAACTGTTTGCAACAGCAGCTCCACCATTTTAAAACTTCTCACTAGCATTATTTCTTCATATCCTTAATACATTATTTTCCTTTTTTAAATTCTAGTCATCCTAGTGGATATAAAGTGGTATCTCACTGTGGTTTTGATTTTCATTTCTCTAATGATATTGTCTTTTCTAGTGCTTATTGGCCATTCATATACCTCCTGTGGAGAAAGGTCTTCTAATCTTTTGCCTATTTTTAATTGGGTTATTTGTCTTACTGTTGAGTTGTAAGATCAATTTAATAAGGCAAATAAACAGCAGATTCTTGAATAATGTCATTCTGTTTAAAATCCTTTAGTTATAATGTTGATGAGATGGTGTAGGAACTTAATTCTTGTTAATATCAATTAGCCTATGGTAAAATTGGATTTGTTATGTCATTTTGTTTAAAGACAGAACATATTAGCAACATTAAGTGTGAGGACTTATATGGACTTATGTTTTTAAAGAGTTCAGGGAGAGAGAAACATCAATGATGAAAGAGAATCATTGATCGGCTGCCTCGTGCACACCCCACACTGAAGATCAAGCACGCAACCTGGGCATATGCTCTGACCAGGAATCAAACTGTGACCTCCTGGTTCATAGGTCGATGCTTAATCATTGAGCCACACCCCGGCTGGGCTGGACTTAATTTTTATTTATAAAAAATGTATGATAAATGAGCAAATTCACTTGCCACTAGGCTAGATAAATCTGATAATAGCATGTTTTTAACCTTCCAGATGAAAAGGGCACAGGTTTATTGTTAATCTTAGTTATATTCTCTCATGATGACATAATACTGTTTCTGATTGTGGTGCTTGTTGCTTAAATATGGTTTTGAATGTCAAGGTTTGAGATATATATTACTTATATTACTTTGATCTGTTTAGGATGGAGAGGTATGATCAAGTCTATCACTGTGTTTTCTCTGGATGCCATCTGCAGTTTTTAAGTCTGGGACTGCATAGCTAGTAATGGTTGCCTTCACTGAGAATCGTGGTCTTCAGCATTATATAGTATCCTCCTGTATCTTTGTAAATTTGGGGCATGTCTTAATTCTGCTTTTGCAGACAAGTATGTAACCCTCTCTTTAGTTGTCTCATTTTTGCCTACCCTCTTATTTCTAACCTTTCTGAATCCTTGTTTTAGTTTGGGTTTAGCTTTGTTAGCAGAAGTACCAGTATGTTTGGTAATAGTGCTATCATTCTTTTTTTATATTTCACCATAGTAAGGAGCTGATTTTATCTATGTTGATGCTTAAGGAGGTTTGTATTTTTTATTTACTGATTATGTTTACACTAATATCTATTAAAAAGAAGACAACAAGAACATTATTAGTGTATACTGGTTTCTTACTATAATATTTAAATTAGTAATCTTTTTCTCTCCCTCAGCAACTAAATTTCAAATAGGCTTTTACTTAGTTAGCTTTTAGTTTTTCATAGGTATATTATATCTACATTGTGAGAGCATATTATCGTCATATAGTATTTTGTTGCCTTTGTCAGGTAGCAATGAATAAAATGTCAACTCCTTCACTCTAGGAAGGTACAGGTTATGTACTACAGGAAAGGCAGTTACACTAGCCATAGTTTACCCTAACATTTAATATCAACTTTCCATTATATCAGAAAATAGTGATACCTTGAAATAATCAACAGTTTTTACTAGTGGATCTACATTCTAGTTTTTATATATTGTAAATTTTGAAACAGTTCTACCAAAGTTCATCTCAAAGGAGCAAGAGGGGTTATCAGAGATACAGAGAGCTTTTCATCTATAAATGAAAAAGCAATGAGACATTATTATAACTAAAAACAAATAACTGGTACTCCTGGTTTCTTTTAAAAATCATACCTGAAATTTACTGCAACTAGTGTTAGCTTATTTGAAATCAAATGTGTCACCAGGGGGGAAACTGGCAATTTTGAAAAGAAATACATAGTGTACATTACATTCAGTTTTAACTAGGTTTATCTTCACTACCTTTTAAAGTTTTCATCCAAACAGTACCATCTGATTCTTACTATAAACCAACATCTTTAACAGGCAGTTCTAACACAAGATCTAGTAAGCTCCATTCACAAAATCTTATTTCAAAAATCAGTTTGATATACTCAGATGAATGGGTTCTGGCAAAATACTGTTATTTATAAGATACTTTCATTCTAGATTTCCATTTCTGGGTATATTATGCTTAGAAATGGTAACTAGAAGAAGCATCTTTTTACATGGATTTGAAGCATCCAGGTTCAAAGGGCTTCACCCTAATGAAAGGTCAAGTGAAAAATTAGCTCACTGGCCTGGGTTCTGAATACTATCTCTGTTCAAGAAAAAAAGCTTTGTCAGCCTACAATGTGGTCCTGGGAAATGGACAAAGCAAGTTCTACACCCTCTTCCCATGCTGTAAATCCACAGGTACTACTCCACTGAAGTCAAAGGAACACAGGCAGACAAACAGAGACCAGGATCCTACAAACGTCAAAAAATGAAAATAACCTGTGAGTATTTCTAAACTAATGAAACAGTACACTATGAAAAAGAAATATTTAATACTCATACAGCCACTGTTTCTCTAAGTTAGACTGCCCCAGAGCACTGTTACCTACATTTAATCTGCAAACAACCTTATGAATAACTTTCCAAGGTCACACAAATAGGGAATAACAGAGCTGGAGTGTAAACTCAAGCAGTCTATGCCCTTTGTCTACATGCCAAGCCAGATTTCCTGAAATAATAAGCAGTCAATGAGAATGTTAAATAGCATTAAGACAGACAATCAGAATAAATGGCTCATAGGTAGGTCTGAGAACTTTAAAGTCTAAAGAAATGAGGTATAGAGAATGCGAGTGGCTGAAAGTTTCCCAGAACTGATAAAAAGGCATGAAATTGCATTGAAGAAGAACAAGAGAATGTGTTCTTTATACATACATAATTGAAATAAAACTTTATCTAAAGCAAAGTGTTTAGACAGGTTTTTAACAGTGTGAACACTGATTTTTCTATTCCTCAGTTCACCCCCAAATTAATAAAAATGTCAAGATTTTCTTAAAATGTATCTGAAGTCTAAATGGCCAAAGCCAATTTTTAAAATAATGAAAGGTGAGAAAATTTATCCAACATTTACACATTAAATGATGCCAATGAGAATATTTTAAGTTGATTAAAAAAATGTAGACCTCCAAGAAGAGAGAATATTCACAAGTCTAATTTGATGAGCCAACCTTTTAAAAGCTAGATTTGAATTCATAATCTGTGGTTTAAAACTCTCCTACAAAGAAGAAACTCTATATCATGATTTCACTGATAAGTCTTATCAAACATTTAAGGGGAAAATAATAGTAATACTATACAAACACTTACCAACTCACTTTACAAGGCCAGAATTACCTTCATACCAAATCAGACGGACATTACAAGAAAACTACAGCAATTACATCATATCCAGCATATCTAAAGAGGATATTACCAAAAGGGTATACATACACACACACACACACAAAAATTCTACAAAACAGATCCAGAGACATAGAAGGATGAAACAGACTGAAGAATTTCAGAGGGAAGGTGGGGAGTGATTAACTGGAGAACTTATATGCATAGCCCATGGACACAGACAATAGAGCGGTGTAGACCTGGGCGGGTGTGGGGTAGAGGTAGTCAATGAGAAACAAAGGAGACATCTGTAATACTTTCAACAAAAATCGCTTGTGGTTCTATACACTAATAAAAAACTATAGAGGAAATCCCATTTACAGATAAAATTAAAAGCACAAATAAAAGTAAAAATATCCTGTGTTCGTGGATTTGAAGACTTAACAGTTAAAATTCCCATGTTACCCAAAACAATCACAATCCTAATGACTTCTTTACAGAAATAGAAAAATACATCCTAAAAATCATATAGATTTGCAAGTGACCCTGAATTGTCAAAATAAATAATCTTGGGAAAGGAAAACAAAGTTAGACACTCACATTTCCAAAGTTACTACAAATTGACAGCAATGGTGTGGTATGGCATAAAGACAGACATGTATACCAATAGAATGGACAGTCCAGAAATAAGCCTTCACATAGTCTAATGTTTTCAACAAGGGTGTTCACGCACTCTTGAGCATGCCTGGCCTTTCCTCCTCTTTTCTCTCCTCCCCTACCCAACTCTCTCTCTGGAGCATGCACACACCTTTCCTTCTGTTCTTCCCTCAGGGGTGTTATCTTTGCTTTCTTTTGCCTTTGTAACTTGTTTCCTGCATCCACACAGCCCAGCTGGCTCACTTCTACCTCTGTGACTTTCTAACTAATTGCATTAGAGTTCTTGACTCTGAATTCTTTCTTAACCAAACTCAAGGATAGAGGTCTAATTCCACAATTAACAATTCTATACATAGAAAACCCTAAAGATTCCATCAAAAGACTATAGTAAAACTGCAAAATATAAAATCAATGTACAAAAAAATCTGTTGCATTTCTATATACTAACAATAAAATAATGGTAAAAAGTGAAGAAAATCCCATTTGCAACTGCAACCAAAAGGATAAAATACCTAAGTTTATTTGTTAAAGAAAGTGAAGGACCTATCACAGAAAACTACAGGACACTGTTGAAAGAAAGTGAAGATACAAAGATATTCTAGGTTCATGGATTGGAAGAAATAACATAGTTAAAATGTCCATATTACTTAAAGCAATATACAGACATAATGCAATTCCCATCAAAACCCCAATGACATTTTTCAAAGAAATAGAAAAACAAAAAAAAAACAAAAAAACAACACCCCATGACATTTGTATGGAACCCCAAATAGCCAAAGCAATACTGAGAGAAAAAACAAAAACAAAGCTGGAGGAATCACATTCCCGAACTTCAAATTACACTACAAAGCCATAATAATCAAAACAGCATGGTACTGGCAGAAAAATAGACAAATAGATGAATAAAATAGGATAGAGAGCCCAGAAATAAATCCATACATATATGAGCAACTAATTTTCAACAAAGGAGCCAAAAACATACAATGGAGAAAGGAAAGCCTCTTCAATAAATGGTGGTGGAAAAATTGGAAAACCACATACAAGAGAATGAAACTAGAATACTATCTGACACCATACACAAAAATTAACTCAAAATTGATTCAAGATTTAAAACATAGGCACTAAACTTATGGACCTTAGTCTCACAGGGGTTTTTGTGAACTTAACCTTAAATGCAAGGGAAGTAAAAGCAAAAATAAATGAATGGACTACCTCAAAATAAAGGCTTCTAAGAAAACTTTTTTTTAAAAAATAAAAGCTTCTACACAGCAAAAAAATTAACAGAAGGGCAACCAACAAAATGGGAGAATATGTTTGCAAATATACTTCCAAAATATATAAAGAACTCATACAAGTCAACAACAAAAAAACAAACCAATTGAAAAATGAGCAGAGGACCAGAACAGGTACGTTTCCCAAGAAGTCATACAAATGGCCAACAGATATATGAAAAGATGCTCACCCTCACTAGCTATTAAGATAAATGCAAACCAAACCACAATGATATACCATCGAACACCTGTTAGAATGGCTATTACCATAAGACAAGAAATAACAAGTGTTGGAAAGGATGTGGAGAAAAGAGAACCCTTGTACAGTCTGATGGGAATATAAATTGGTGCAGCCTCTATGGAAAACAGTATGAAGGCTCCTCAAAAAAAAAACACACAAAAAAAACTAGGAATAGAACAACCATATGACCCCCAACAATCCCTCTTCTAAGTACCACAAAATTTTGAAAACACTTATTCATAAAAGATATACATACCACTATGTTCACTGCAGCATTCTTCACAATAGCCAAGTCATAAAAAAAATTTAAATGTCTTCTGACAGATGATTGGATAAAAAAGACATCACATACACACACTACTCAACCATCTAATCTAATAAAAGAGAAACATGCAAATTGACCACACCTCTGCTACGCCCCAAGCAAAGCCCACCAGCCAATCAGAGCAACTATATGCAAATTAACCCAACCAAGATGGCGGCCGGCAGCCACGGAGCTGGAGCAAGCAGGAGGCTTGGTTGCCCCAGCGATGGAGGAAACCAAGCTTCCCACCTGCCTTGGCTGGCTGCAGCCTCCGCTCAAGGCAACAAAGTTTCAATCATAGAAGATAAATCAATCCCAGATACCTGCTTCCAGCCAGCCTCCACTGGGAGCTTGGGTGGCTGGGGGCCGTGGCCAGCCTGCAAAGAGCCCTCAGCCCCTCACCCAGGCTGGCCAGGCACCGGGACCCCCACCCTGAAGGGGCTGTGGCCAGCCTGCAAACAGCCATCAGCCACTCACTCAGCCTGGCCAGGCACTCCAGCGGGGACCCCCACCCTGAAGGGGATGTGGCCAGTCTGAAAACGACCCTCAGTCCCTCACCCAGGCTGGCCAGGCACCCCAGCGGGGACCCCCCACCCTGATCCAAGACACCCTTCAGGGCAAACCAGCCAGCCCCCACCCATGCACCAGGCCTCTATCCTATATAATAAAAGGGTAATATGCAAATTGACCCTAACAGCAAACGACTGGGAATGACTGGTCACTATGACACACACTGACCAGCAGGGGGCAGACGCTCAATGCAGGAGCTGCCCCCTGGTGGTTAGTGCACTTCCACAGGGAGAGCACCGCTCAGCCAGAAGCCAGGCTGATGGCTGCCAGTACAGCGGTGGTGGTGGGAGCCTCTCCCGCCTCCTCAGCAGCGCTAAGGATGTCCAACTGCAGCTTAGGCCTGCTCCCCACTGGCAAGTGGACATCCTCCGAGGGCTGCTGGGCTGCCAGAGGGATGTCTGTCTGACTGCCAGCTTAGGCCCAGTCCCCCAAGGAGTGGGCCTAAGCCTGCAGGTGGTCATCCCCCGAGGGGTTTCAGACTGGGAGAGGGCACAGGCCGGGCTGAGGGACCCCCCCCCCCGAGTGCACAAATTTTTGTGCACCGGGCCTCTAGTAAGTAATAAATGGATATTGAGAGTATCATGCTAAGTGAAATATGTCAGATGGAAAAGGACAAGAATCCTTCCTCCCTCTGCAAAGATTGCATCCATATGATTTCACTCATATGTGGGATAAAAGACAGAAAGCAATGAACAAACAGAATAGAACAAAAACTTACAAAGGTAACAGTGGAAGGTACCAGAGGGAAATGGTTGGAGGGAAGATGAATAGGGTAAAGGGAGCCAAATATATGGTGATGGAAGGAGATTAGACTCTGGGTGGTGAACACACAGTGCAATATGCAGATGTTATATTATAGAACTGTACACCTGAAACTTATTAACAAATGTTACCCAAATAAATTCAATTAAAAAAAAATGATGAGGTAAAGATACTAGGTAAAAAGAAAAATTTATTGCCTAACAATATAATCAATGTATTTCCAAACAATCATTAAACTCACCAAAATAGAGTTATAAAATTCAATAATAGGGTTTAATCTCCAACATTTATAGGGAACTCATACAACTTAACAAAAGGAAGATAAACAATCCAATCAAAAAATAGGCAAAGGACCTAAATAGACACTTTTCAAAAGAGGACATTCAGAAAGCCAAAAGACATATGAAAACATGCTCAAAGTCACTAATCATCCGAGAGATGCAAATCAAAACAACAATGAGGTACCATCTCACACCTGTCAGAATGGCTATCATCAACAAATCAACAAATGACAAGTGCTGGAGAGGATGCGGAGAAAAGGGAACACTCATGCACTGCTGGTGGGAATGCAGACTGGTGCAGCCACTGTGGAAGACAGTATGGAGTTTCCTTAAAAAGTTAAAAATGGAACTCCCATTTGACCCAGTGATCCCACTTCTAGGAATATATCCCAAGAAACCAGAAACACCAATCAGAAAGGATATATGCATCCCTATGTTCATAGCAGCACAATTTACCATAGCGACGATCTGGAAACAGCCTAAGTGCCCATCAGCAGATGAATGGATTAGAAAACTGTGGTACATCTACACAATGGAATACTATGCTGCTGTAAAAAAGAAGGAATTCTTACCATTTGCAACAGCATGGATGGAACTAGAGAGCATTATGTTAAGTGAAATAAGCCAGTCAATGAAGGAAAAATACCACATGATCTCACTCATTCATGGATAATAAAGACCATTATAAACCGATAAACAAAAATAGATACAGAGGCAGAGCAGCATCGAACAGACTGAAAAACTACAGTGGGAAGGCCGAGGAGGGTTGGAGCGGGGGTGGGGTAAGAGATCAACCAAAGGACTTGTATGCATGCATATAAGCGTAACCAATGGACACAAGACACTGGGGGGTAGGGGAGGCCAGGGAAAGGTCAGGGGGGGGAGGGGAGAGGAGACATATGTAATACTCTTTGTAATACTTTAAGCAATAAAACAAAATTTAAAAAATAAAATTAAATAGTTGCAAAAAAAAGAAAAGAAATACTTCAGTTATTTTTAATGGGAAAAAATTCAATGATAACAAAACGGAAAACAGGTACACTTAAATATATTGCTATTAGCACTGTAAACTTTTTATGGATAGAAAAATCTAATGACAAAGTTAACAAAAACTATCAAGACCTGTTCTTTTTCATGTTCATAAAGTATTCTTTGATTGGCTAATTCTGCTTTGGGGCACACAAATCATGAAAATAACCCTAAATAATGATAACAGCAGAAAGAAAGGAGTACCAAGATGTGCAGCGCTATTTACAATATAAAGATTTGTGGACTCATACATACACCAAATAGAAGAGTCAAACAAAATGTAGCATAGAGTCACAATGGAATAAAGTTATTAAAGCTGAAAATTATGTAGACTAAGTCAATACTCAAATATAGTGTATATAGATTACATATATAATGTTTTACACAAATTTAAAACAATATGGACTCACTGATTACAACTATGTCATGTATGTATGTCTGTTTATTGATAAAGATTAGAAATTAACATGGAATGATGCAGCTTTATAATCTTTAAATTCTTATTTTGTAAGGTTGTTTAAATCATGATAGACAAACTAAACATAATAGCTCTGAACAGTCAATCCTAAAAAAACCCCACAAAATTTTAACTTTACATTCTAGTAACTACACATTTCACAAGTTTAAGTAAAGCTTGTAAAACTTACTCCCTTTGTCTCTCATCTTATCCAAATCTACAACATCCAACTTTATTTATTAAGAAATACACGTTTTTCCTAGAAATATATAACCTTCCAAGACTAAATCATGAAGAATTAGAAAATCTAAACAGACTGATCAGCAGTGAGGGAACTGAAACAACCATCAAAAATCTCCCCAAAAAAACAAAAGTCCAGGACCAAATGGCTTTATCAATGAATTTTACCAAAAAAATTGAAGAAGAGGCAATACTTTCTAATACATTTTATGAGGCCAAAACCTGGCAAGGATAACACACACATAAAAAGAAAACTCCAGACCAGTATCTCTGATGAATACAAATGCAAAAATCCTAAACAAAATACTAGTAAATCGAGTACAACAATACATAAATAAATAAATAATACATCACGACCAAGTGGGGTTCATTCCAGGGGCACAAATTTGGTTCAATGTACGCAAATCAATCAATATATTAGTACATTAACAAAAGAAAGGATAAAAATCATATGATCTTATCAATAGACACAGAAAGAGTATTTGATAAGATACAACATCCATTTATGATTATAATACTCAATAAAATAGGAATAGAAGGAAAGGACCTCACCATAATAACGGCCATATATGATAAACCCTCAGCTAATATCATACTCAATGGTGAAAAACTGAAAGCTTTTCCTCTAAGATCAGGAACAAGACAAAGATGTCCACTCTCACCACTCTTATTCAACATAGCTCTGGAAGCTTCAACATAGCTCTGGAAGCTCTAGCCAGAGCTATAAGGCAAGAGAAAGAAATAAAAGGCATCAAAAGGAAGGAAGAAGTAAAACTGTCACTTTTTGTGGATGACATGACTCCGTATATAGAAAACCCTAAAGACGCCACCAAAAAAACTATTAGAAACAATAAACAAAGACAATCAAGTTGCAGGATATAAAAATCCATTGCTATCCTGTATACTAAAAACAAAACTTAAGAAAAAAAATTATTTTTGCAATTGCAACCAAAAGAATAAAATACCTAGGAATAAACTTAAAGAATGTGAAAGACCTATATACTAAAAATTACAAAACATTATTAAAACAGATTGAAAAAGACACAACAAAATGGAAAAATATCCCATGTTCATGTATTGGAAGAATCATCATAGTTAAAATGGCTAAAGCAATATATAGATTTAATGCAATCCCCATCAAAATCCCAATGTCATTTTTAAAAGAACTAGGACAAGAAGTCATCAGATTTGTATGGAACCACAAAAGACCCCAAATAGCCAAAGCAATCCTGAGAAAAAAAGAATGAAGCTGGAGGTATCACATTACCTGACTTCAAATTATACTACAGAGCTATGATAATCAAAACAGCATGGTATTGGCAGAGAAACAGACATACAGAATAGAGAGCCCAGATATAAAAACCACATGTATATGGGCAGAAAATTTACGACAAAGGAGCCAGAAGCACACATTGGAGTAAAGAGTCTCTTCAATAAATGATGCTGGGAAAATTGGAAAGCCACATGGAAAAGATTGAAACTGGATTACAGTTTGTCCCCATGTACAAAAATTAATTCAAAATGGTTCAAAGACCTAAATATAAAACCTGAAACAATAAGTTACATAGGCCCAGGCTAGTTTTGCTCAGTGGCTAGAAGGGTCCCTGGTTTGATTCTGGTCAAGGGCACATGCACAGGTTGTGGACTCGAGCCCCAGTGGGGGCGTGCAGGAGGTAGCCTATCAATGATTCTCTCTCATCATTGATGTTTCTCTCTCTTTCTCTCCCTCTCCCTTCCTCTCTGAAATCAATAAAAATATTTAAAAAAACAAATAAGTTACATAGAAAATACAGGTACCAAACTTATGGACCTTGGTTGTAGAGAACATTTTATGAACTTAACCCCAAAGGTAAGGGAAGTAAAGGCAAAAATAAATGAATGGGACTATATCAAACTAAAAAGCTTCTGCACAGCATAAGAAACTGACAACAAAACAAAGAGGCAGCCAACAAAATGGGAGATATTTGCAAACAGTGGCTCTGACAAAAGTTTAATTTCCAAAATATATAATCAACCCATAAAACTCAACACCAAACACACAAACAACCCAATCAAAAAATGAGCAAAAGACCTGAACAGACACCTCTCCCAAGAAGACATACAAACAGCCAACAGATATATGAAAAGATGTTCAACCTACTAGCAATTAGCAGAGGTGGGGAACCTTTTTTCTGCCAAGGCCATCTGGGTATTTATAACATCATTCTTGGGCCATACGAAATTATCAACTTGAAAATTAGCCTGCTTGCCAAAACCGGTTTGGCTCAGTGGATAGAGCGTCGGCCTGCGGAATGAAAGGTCCCAGGTTCGATTCCGGTCAAGGGCATGTACCTTGGTTGTGGGCACATTCCCAGTAGGAGATGTGCAGGAGGCAGCAGGTACCACCTCATGCCTGTTAGAATGGCTATTATCAACAAGACAAATAGTAACAAGTGTCGGAGCGGCTGTGGAGAAAGGAAACCCTCATTCACTGCTGGTGGGAATGTAAACTGATATAGCCACTACAGAAAAACAGTCTGGTGATTCCTCAAAAAATTAAGAATAGGACTACCATAGGATCCAGCAATGCCTCTTCTGGGTATCTACCTGAAAACCTCGAAATCATGTATTTGCAAAGATATATGCACCCCATGCTCATTGCAGCATTATGCATGGAGCCAAGACATGGAAACAACTAAAGTGTCCTGCAATAGAGGATTAGAATACTACTCGGGCATAAGAAAGGATGGACCTTGAGAATATTATGCTAAGTGAAATAGGTGAGTCAGAAAAAGCTAAGAACCATGATTTCACTCATATGTGGGATATAAAACTGAAATTCGTGGACACCAACAGCAGTGTGGTAGTTGCCAGAGGGAAGGGGGTGAAGGGTGAAGAGTACTTAATATATGGTGATGGGAGATTTGACTTGTGTGGTGGGCACACAATGCAATATACAGATCCTGTAACACAGAAACCCACACCTGAAACCTCTATGATCATATTAACCAATGTCACCCTAATAAATTTTAAAAAAAGAAATATACAATATTTACCCATAATTTACCTCCGATATAATGAGTTTAAAAAACAAACAAACACAAAAAAACTACTTCCAAGAAACAGAAGAGGAATTTTGAAATTTATCCACATTTATAAAACTTATGTAAACTGTCTACATTATTTATTCACTTAGCACACAGTATGCTCTCAAACTTAGAAGAGTATCACACATACCTGAAGCGATGACAGGATCCTGCATAAGCTCCCTAGTGATTGGACATATAAATTCATCAGGAATTTCAGAAGAAAGGGTTTTCACCTTTGTCCTGAGCTCTTCGATTTTCCTCAGAACTTTACTGCGCAGCCCTAGAGATTCTAAAAAGAAATTTACTCTGTTAGGACTGGAGAACTCCTGGTAACTTTTATGCAAATCTAACAAATAGAGGAAGATTTTATCTGTTACAAGTAAAAACCTTCAGACACTGTTTACCACATTGAACTGTTTTCTTTATAAATCCTTTCATGAATTTTTATAGTATAGAATATTGTGTGGTTAATATAAATCAGCAACTAACAAACTATTTATTCTAAACAATCTTAGATTCTTAAAGTTCCTCAATAATTTCAGATTGCTGAACACTAATATACTACACAAAATCAGAAAAGGCTTGTTATTATTGATTAGACAAAAGAATTCCTAAAAATAAATTTTAAAGATGGTCAGCATAATAATGTAAACAGCAGTATGATGATTGCCAGAGGGAAGGGGGATATGTGGAGGTAGAAGGGGTAAGGGGAATAAATAGAGATGGAAAGAGGTGTGGCTGGTGTGGCTCAGTGTTTGAGCACTGACCCATGAATCAGGAGGTCACAGATTGATTCCAGGTCAGAGCATATGCCCAAGTTTCGGGCTCCAATCCCAGTAGGGGGCGTGCATGAGGCAGCAGATCAATGATCTCTCTCATCATTGATGTTTCTCTCTCTCTCCCCCTTCCTCTTCGAAATCAATAAAAACATATTTTTTAAAAGAGAGACTTGACTTGAGGTGGTAAACACACAATATGATATACAGATGATGTGTTGTGAAACTATATAACCTATATAATATTATTAAACGGTCACCCCAATAAATTCAATAAAATATCCCATCTTATGTTTTTAAACTTTATGAAATTGGATATATTATTTGCTAATTCTCGTATGAAACACAATCACAAATAAAGTTCATCTGTTTGTTTAAGACTGTATACACGTTTCATTCATTTGTATTTTTACTTTTATCTTAAGTTTTAAAATTCTTAATTTTTAATTTCAGGAAGTTTAGTGTTACTAGCTGTTTAGAACAAGGTAATAGCACTACTTTAGGTGGAGGTGTTTGGGGTGCTGTGGATGGCAGAAAAGAATTACATTTCAGAATGCCCCATAGTTCCCATGAAAAGCACATCAATTTTCTTTCTATTGGTGTCTATACACACCTTGGAAAAGATAGCAGAGACACCTTTTCAAGGACATTTGCAAACATCCTTGGAAGCTAGAAAGTGTCTCCCTTCCAATCAGAAGGCAGGTCTGTTTCCAGATAAGTAAAAAGATAATGTCTTTTCTTGGGCTGGTTTGTTAGCAATCCCCTTATAAGATTGGCAGGGGTGGGTGGTAAGGGTTTCTCAGCTGTGACACAAACATACATTGGCCCCACAAGGCTTAGGGGGGAAGGGGAACCAATCTGAACATGAGGCTCATGCTGCCTGCTATGCCGTAAGCTGTTTAAATCTATTTGGACTCCCTGACCATACCAAAGGAAGTGTGGCAAGCCAACTTAGCAGCTGCCTGCCTCTTAGGGACTGCTCACTGCATACTGAGATTCCTACGTAATTCACGGAACCAAACTGAGGATTTGTTAAACAATTTTTAAAAAGCACCAGAGCAGGTATATAATTAGACAGTAGTCACCTCATTTAAAGGGATAATTATACAACATCTAATAAGAAGATATAAAAACATTTAATATTCTGAAAAATATATTTCCCATTCTGTCAAAAATATTATACATGGGCTAATATTTAGAATCTTATGTAATACTAGTAGCCCAGTGCACAAAATTAGTGCACATTAAAAAGGAATTAATTAGCGGAAATATTTTAATATTGCTATTTGCCCTTTCTCTATAATAGAAGTGTGAGAGATGAAAGGAAGTTAGTAAAATGTATATGAAAATAATGTATAAATTTATTAATAAACAGTAACAAAAGGATATAACAGAGGCATGATATAAAAACGACAAAAACATGATATGAAAACACCAAAAACATGATATAAAAACAATAAAAACATGATATAAAAACAACAGTGATCTAAACAATGATTGATAAAGTGATTAAACTTATTCTAATATATCCCTGTACACCACATTAAGAGTGAAAACACTTTCAGAGTGCTTGACTAATTTCCTTTGTGCTGAAGTATTTAGAACTTTAACTTTAACGTCACATGCTCTTCGACCTCGAGAGAAAGCAACATATAACTGACCATGTGGGAAAACGGGTTCAGGTAGGAATATGCCTACTCTGTCTAGAGTTTGTCCTTGTGATTTATTAATAGTCATCACAAATGCTGGCATCACAGGAAACTGTCGTTGAATTAATTTAAATGGGAGGCCAGTGTCAGATGGGGACAAATTAATTCTTGGAATCAGAACAACCTCTCCTTCTGTAAATCCTGTTAATACTTCAGTTTCGATAATGTTAGGTCATAATCTTTTGATAATAAATCTGGTGCCATTATAAAGACCCCATTTACTATTAAGATTTCTCAATAGCATGATGATTGCACCCACTTTCAATTTTAATTTATGACATGGCATTCCCAAAGGAGTAATACTATTAAGAAATTCGATGGGAAAATTTTCCTTTTCAGCATCATCTGTGGAATCAATGGAATCATCACTCAAATATGTGTGAAAATCTCCATCAAGTATATCCAAAATTTCTTCATTTAATTTGTGGACGTGCTCATTTTTTGGACAAAGAATTGCACGTTTAGATATATTTTTAATATTATCTATAGATATAGTATTTCCAAAGTTAGCTTCAATAATAGATCCATTAGAAATCATTTCACAGGGGATTTCAATAATATCCATTCCTAAATGAAAACTGATATCAAGTTTGCCATCTCAAAGTTTTACTAACCATTCACTATAAGCAGAATCCTCTGATCTCATATTTGTTGTAAGAGACAACTTTCTGAAACATCCCCAAACATTGCAGTATTTTAAACCCGTTTGTACTATGGCCGATCGCACAGCATGCGGTACAATACTGAGACAGTGTCGAAAATCCCCTCTAAGAAGGAGAACTTTCCCACCAAATACAACATTCAAATTTCTCTTAGTAATCTGTCTATGACGTTTATAGCATGACTGGATGCCATGGTGCATTCATCAATAATGAGAAGTTGGGCCTTTTTAATAGTTTTAGCAATTCACTGTTTATATCGAGTCTAGAAATTGAAGTTTCATTTAGTGGAATGGGTAATTTATATTGGGAATGAAAGGTGCTTCCACCGAGAAGTAAATTTGCAGCAAGTCCTGTAGACGCTGTGGGTAAAACACTACTACCATGACCTCTAATATAATGTATTAAAACTTTATAAAGATATGCCTCCACACTCCAAGGGCCGGTTCCTGCCTCAAATCTCGCCCTCCCTGGAAACAGCTTGGGGAGGGCGCAGCCCTTGGCAACTTGACCCAGAACTCAGTGTGTCCACACTCCGAGAGCAGGTTCCTGCCTAAAATCTCGCCGCCCTTGTGGGAAACAGCTCAGGGAGGGTGCAGCCGTTTCCAAGACAACCCCTGCAGGACTGACTTCCTTCCGGTTGGTCGAGCCTCGGTCATGATGTTACACCCAGGGTTTTTATATAAATAGATTTGTAATAGAGACTATAGAAAACCTCTTCAAAATATCCCAGATAAGAAAAAGTTAAATTGTGTGTAATCCTTGTCCAATTTTAATGTCATTTTTAAAAAGGAAGCAGTTACCAAGACAAATCCAAAGAACTTAACCAGAAAATAATCCCCTTTTGTGACTGGGAGTTGGGAGAAGTGTTGTTAAACTTAAATGCTCAGAAAGAAAGGACCCTTACCAGCTAAGATGGGCAATATCTGGCTATACAGGCATACCTTCGAGATATTGTGGGTTCAATTCCAGACCAACGCATAATCTTTTTGCTGGCAGAGGGTCTTGCCTTCAATTTATAAAAAAAAACACAGAACACGACAATCTGTGAAGCGCAATAAAGCAAGGTGCAACAAAACAACGCACAATAAAAAGAGGTATGCCTGTATATACTATAATCCTGAAAAGGGATCTAGTTCTGAATAAGATGACAAGTTAGAAGGCCACCAGCTCCTGTACCCTCATCCCCAACCCTTACTTACCCCCTGGAAATGCTACATAATAAAGAATGATAAAGTCTAGACACAACCATCAAACATAGAAAACAAAACTTAGAAAACCCGCAGGGAAACAGAGGTAACTGGATTCCAAAGTTGGGGAATGGGAGATGACACCTTACAGCAGGGATTTGTATCCATGAAGGGGAAGAGTGACCTTTCCACTTGTACCCTTCACTCTCCCCAACTTTGTCCTATAAGATCAGTGATGAAGCAGCAATGCCAGTTTTAGCTGGAGGTGCTACAGCCTGGAGCCAACAAGCTCAGCCCAGCAGGCTGGTCATGAATCACCTCTTCACCCTCCACCCTCACCCAGAGAGAACCAGAGAACCAAAGCTCAGTCCTCAGAAATAAAATTTTAAACTACTTTGGATTTTTAAAAAATTAATAATAATAATAAACCCTCTTATTGATCAAGAGAAGACAGGTAAGCTTAAAAATCTATAATCAGGAAAAAAACAACAAGGCTGTAGTTACAATAGTGATTTTCAAAAGGATTTAGAGGAGATGAGAACAATATAGCTTCTTAATTTAATTCCTCTGAATCCCCACATAAAAACAGACAACTAGATAGCAAAATCAAATCCCAACGATATTTCCAACGAAGCAAGGTATCCTTATGAACTCCACAATAGTGTAAGTAGATGACTACAAACCATCAAGATCCATAAGACCAGAGGTTGACATCTGTGTGGACAAAGCCACAGGACATCTGATGGGCCTGAGGAAAGGCGACCCTAAAATGCCCAACAAGCACTCACTGGCAAGTGGGGAGGACTATCTAAGAGCAGCAGCTGAACTGGGATGTTCAGCCCACTCCAATAGGAAGTCAGCCCACAGTAACTAGATTTGAAGGGATCATTTCACCTTTATAATGTATAAAGAAAAAAAATGCTAAATGTTCTATTCCTTAACAACATAGGCAGTTAGGCAACAAGTAAAAATCTACCTAAGGAAGTACTGTATTATTAGGAATTGAAATTTGAAACTTTCAAAATCTGGTGATGTTAAGGCAGTGGATGTATTAAGTTTAAAAAAGCATTTGATGTAATTTAATTTTAAGTTAGAAAACAAAAATCTCTCATTTGCTTTTTATGTTTTCTTGGAAACACAAGATGAAAAAGTAAAGGTACCTTTTGAAAAAAAACAAACCTTGTTCCCAATTAGGAATCTATGATTGATAATTATTTGAATATTAAGTGTATGGACCGACAAATTATACCATAGTTCCTTGGCATTTGTCATTCCAAGTTTCTGTATTATATCATCTACAGCAATTCCAAACTCCAAGATAGGTAGCATTTTGCAATATTCCTGAGACCAATATAAACAAAGGCCAATGTGCAGATGAAAGTTATGTGGCTAGTGACTATGTGCCTAGCATCACATCTCAGAGAGACTTTCTTGCACTTCACTTTTCATACTTTATGCTTTTTGAATGAGATATTAAATGCTACAGTAGAGTTCACAAATTCATGGACTCAAACATCTCAAGACATATCTCTCTCAATGTCAAGGATCTTTTGTACCTATAATCTCTGTCTGGACATTCCTTTTGCAAATGTATTACTAGATACAAGGAGTTATTTCCTACCTAAAACTGTATGTCAATTATACCCTTAGTTTTCATCAACACAATCCTAGAAAATGACTATTATCCTAAGTTAAAGCACCAGATTCCAACAGATATTCAAATCTACAGAAAGTTCCTTAACTGTATATTTATAAAAAGGTTATTGAAAAAATATTTGATGGACTGCTTGATTCCCTAAAAATAATTTTTTTAAGTGTCAAACATAATAGATATACTACTTTGGTCTCTAAGACTCCAATACACTTTATTGCACAATTAATCAACTTCCTCCATATTATGAATGTTAAACAAATTCATATTTATTCATATTGACATAGGAACCACTTTAACACAAAGGCAAATAACACAGTTGTAACACAAAGGCAAATAAAATTCACTGTCATATACTCATCAGTTTGCCTCTTAACACATTTTTTTCCTAGACCCACTTTCAATTCTCTATTATTCCAATTTAGTGTTTTGAGGAAAAGTCTGCTTAAAATTCAAAACCAAGAAATTCACTGTAGCTTAAAGCAGCACTTGTAGAAAATTAAAGTTAGCCTCTTTATCCTTTACAATTTTGTAAAAACATTAAAATCTTTTATTTGAATGTAAAAAAGTAAATGCCCCCTTTTTTATACAAATTTATTTACTACTTCATTCTGTGTTTAATTTGTTGAATTTGCTAACTTTCCAAATCTTAAAACAGATTCCTTATTTACTAGAGAATGTGCAACATTATTCTCTCCATTCATAATGATTTTCGTAATTAGCTATTAGACCACCACAGAACTTACTTAAATTGTATTTCAATTTTGGCTTGAGCCTAGTACTTTCAAAATTTATTTCACACTTTAAAATGATTGTAACTACTAATCAAAAATTATTTCATGTCATTGAATCTTGTAAGAATTTCTTCTTTATTTATCTGGCTATCAGAATAAAATTCTATCACTATTAATAATTTTTACTATGCTTCTGTTGTGTTTTCAAACATCATTTGTTAAATCCTATAACTATTATTTTATATTGTCAAGTGTTTCTGCGAGAAAGGTACTGTTAAGATTACTAATGAAGATGTTAAATTCACCAGAACATAAAAAACAAAACAAAACACAACACTACACAATACTACCTACTTTCAGGAAGAGTAAATTATAAAACAAATAACTTATTAAAGATACAAAAATAACTTTTGTATGGCCTGCGTACAAAATCATTTAACCCTAAGTATTTTTACAAAATCAGCATTCTGCTAACTTCTTAAAAGGCCATAAGTCTCCAAGAAATTTAAATAGGTTCACATACTATCTTTACTATATAAGGAAAGTATAATACTATACTTTAAAATGGTCCTTGATAATAAACATTGTTATTTGACTCTTCATTAACAATAAATCTCATTATAGATATTCTATTTCCTAAACTTTCTGGTTAATTAAGATTTTACTATAGCATATTGAGAATTGTGTCTGTTTTCTTATGTTTATTAGAGCATAACACTAAGACTTCAAACTGTTTTTGATAAGGATCTAGTATCCAGAATACATAAACAACTCGTACAACTCAACAATAAATAGGCAAATAAACCAATTTTAGACATTTCTCCCGAAAGATTACAAATGGCCAATAAGCACTTGCAAAGATGCTCCATGTCATTAGGTAAATGCAAATCAAAACCACAATAAAATACCACTTCACATCTGCTAGAATGGCTATAATCAAGAAGACAGGTAACAACAGGTGCTTACAAAGATGAAGAAATTGGGATCCTCACATATTGCTGGCGGGAATGAAAAATGGTACAGCTGCTTTGGAAGACAGCCTGGCAGTTCCTCAAAATGTTAAATGTAGAGTTATTCTATTCCTAACTATACTCAAGACAAATGAAAACATATATTCACATAAAAACACAGACATATATGTTCACAGCAGCATAGCTGATGATAGCCAAGAAGTGGAAGCAACCCAAATGTCCATCATGTGGTAAACGGATAAACAAAATGTGGTATATCCATAGCCATACAATGAAATATTATGCAGCCATAAAAAGGAATGAATACTTAAACACACAAAAACATGACTGTTAAAAAAGTATTATGTTAAATAAAAGAAGCCAGATACAAAGGCCACATATTGTATGGTTCCACTTACAAAAAATGTCAAAAATAGACAAATCCATAGAGAGAGAAAAATAGATTAGTGGTTGCCAGAGGCTTGGAAAAGACTGGGGTTCTTTTGGAGGGTAAAAAATGTTCTGAAATTAGGTAGTGATGTATTTACTAAAAACCACAGAATTTTACACTTAAGAAAAAAATGACTTGAACACTGAAAATTACAAAAACTTGTTGAAAGACATTTTTAAAAGACCTGAAAAAATAGAAAAATAGCCTGTGTTTATGGATTAAAAAGTTTAACATTGTTAAGATGACAGTAATCCTGAGATTAGTCTACAAATTCAATATAATCCTTGGAAATATCAGGTGGCTCTTTTGCAGCAATTAAAATTTTGCATAAAATTCATATGGAAATGCAAAGGACCCAGAGTAGCAAAACCAATCTTGGAAAAAAAACACCCACACACTTTTCAATTTCAAAATTTACTACAAATCTACAGTAATTAAAACAGTGTGGTACTATTATAACAGACAAACAGATCTATGAAATAGAATTAAGAGTCTAGAAATAAACCCTCGCATATATGGTCAATTGATTTTTCAAAAAGGTGCCAAGATAATTCAAAGGGGAAAGAACAGTTTTTTTCAACAAATGGTGCTAAGAAAACTACATATCCACATCTAAAAAAAAATGAAGTTGGATCTCTACTTTATATCATTTATAAAAATAAAGTAAAAATTGATCACACACCTAAATCTAAGAGCTAAATCTGTAAAAGTCATAGAAGAAAACATAGGTGTAGCCGAAACCGGTTTGGCTCAGTGGATAGAGCGTCGGCCTGCGGACTGAAAGGTCCCAGGTTCGATTCCGGTCAAGGGCATGTACCTGGGTTGCGGGCACATCCCCAGTAGGAGATGTGCAGGAGGCAGCTGATCGATGCTTCTCTCTCATCGATGTTTCTAACTCTCTATCTCTCTTCCTTCCTCTCTGTAAAAAATCAATAAAATATATTAAAAAAAAAAAAGAAAAAAAAAAGAAAACATAGGTGTAAATCTTTGAGACTTGGGATTAGGCAATGGTTTCTTAGATATTACACCCACGGTATATGCAACAAAAGGAAAAAAACACACAGATAAAGTGGACTTCATCAAAATTTAATACTTTTGTGTAGTAAAGGGAAAAAATATTTATATTTGATAAGGGTCTAGCATCTAAATTTATATATAAACAACTCAACAATAAAAAAACAACCTAGTTTTTGGTTTGTTTGTTTTTTAAATATATTTTTATTGATTTCAGAGTGAAAGGGAGAGGGAGAGATAGAAACATCAATGATGAGAAAGAATCATTGATTGGCTGCCTCCTGCATGCCCCCTACTGGGGATCAAGCCCGCAACCCGGGCATATGCCCTGACCGGGAATCGAACCGGTGACCTCTTGGTTCCTGGGTTGATGCTCAACTATGAGCCACACCTAGCCAGGCACCTATTTTTAATATGGGCAAAGGATCTGAATAGACATTTCTCCAAAGATGATATAAAAATGGCCAACAAGCACACTAATCACCAGAAAAATGCATATCAAAACCACAATGAGAAACCAAAAGGAGGGCTATAATTTAGAAAGCAAACGCAAGTGTTGATGATATGGAGAAATTGTAAACGTATACATTGCTAGTGAGAATGTAAAATAGCACAGGTGCTTTGGAAAATAGTCTGGCAGTTCCTCAAATGTAAGCACAGAGTTACCATCTGACCTACCAATTCCATTCCTAATTATACAGCCAAGAAAACTGCAAACAGATGCTCACTCAACTTGTGCATGAATTTCCTAGCCACATTATTATAACAGCTAAAAAGCTGAAACAATCTAAATTCAATCCACTGAAGAATGGGTAGCAAAAAGTGATAAATTTGGAAAAAAACCAAGATTCAGTCATGAAAAGTCATGAAGTACTAACATATGCTACACCATGGATAAACATTGAAAATCTGCTAATAAGTAAAAGAGTCCAGACACAAAAGGCCATATGAAATGTCAAGAACAGGCAAATCCTTAAAGAATTAAAAAAAATAGAAGAAACCAAATAAAGATGTAGAAATGAAAGAAATGTTTAATTTGTCTGAATAAAATACAAGTAAAACAACAACAACAAACAATAGACAAATCTTTAGAGACAGAAAATAGATTAGTAGTTGCCAGGGACTAGAGAGAAAGGGAATAAGGAGTGACTGCTAACAGGCATGGGGTTTCTTTTGAAGTGATGAAAATGTTCAAAATTAGATAGTGGTGGTAGTTGTACAACCCCATAAATATACTAAAAACCACTGCATTGTTCGCTTATAAAAGGGTGATTTTTATCATGTAATTACATCTCAAATTTTAAAAATATTTTTTAAATTTAGTTTTTTATTGAATTTATTGGGGTGACTGATTAATAAAATTATATAGATTACAGGGGTACAATTCTACAACATGTCATTTACATTGTATTGTGCTTACCAAACCAAGTCAACTCTCCTTCCACCACCATTTATGCTCCCTTTACTCTCTTCTATCTCCCCACTCTTTCCTTTCTCCCCTCTGTAATCACTATACTGTTGTCTATGTATTTGTCTATGAGGTTGTGTGCTTTTTTTTCTGCTTAATCTCTTCACTTTTTCACCCAGCCTCCCTAAAATTACAGTTACATGGTGGCTTAAGTTACCTAAACATTTATTTTCCATAATCCAGCAATTTTCAACTAGTGTGCTGCAAGAATTTCTAGAACATGCAATATCTTAACTATTTAGTCAGGGGCATTGACCTCTTTCCCTTAGATTGGCAAATAACAAAATGACAACAGCCAACTAATAATAGCCGTCTGGTGTGCGTGAATCAAAATTACACGTATTTTTTATCAAATCAGCAAAAAATAATATATTTTTGGTGTGCCGTAGAATTTTAGTAATTAGTTTATGTGTTCCATGAGATGAAAAAGGTTGAAAATCGCTGCCATAAGCTAGTGAAAATATATTGTCCTCTACAAAGATATAATCTTTCATAATCTTACCAATTTTCAAATCATCAGCCAGGCTTTCTTTTGTAAGATTCAACAATTCTCTCCCATCGATGTTATTCATTTTGAAAACACCAACAAGGTCTTTTAAATCTTGTGCACAAAGCCACGCTGAGACATCATCTTCGGACCAATCTTCAGTGAACTGTTTCAGTTGCCCTTCTGTGCTCCTTGCTTAAAAAGCAAACAAAACAATCCCACAAACAAATAGGCAAGTGAAATAATAACAACAAAAAATGGTTTCCTTTATATATTAAAAAGTAAATAAAATGTCCTTAAATCTGTGTTTTACTACTTTAACATCCCTTTAAAATTTTTCAGAACATCAAATAGCATGTATAATTAAAGTGATATTTAATACATTAAATACAACTCTTTTGGAACTTTTTTTGCTGAATAAAAACAATTTTTCTTTATTTTATAAAATACTTATCAGGAAAAGAATTCTATTGGCTCTCTCATCTGCATATTAGCTCCACTATTTAGTTAATTTTGGCAGTGATAAAAATAAATAAAACTCTTAAATTATGTGTCAGCATTGCTTGATGAGGCCAAAAATAAAACTATAATTTCTATTTTGTTTGCAGGCTATATTTATTTTGAAAAAATGAGTATGGAGTATAAATAGCTTACAAAACTATGGGACATGTGATATACATGAGTGTGCACCCAAAGTATTTATTGAGAGTTTTAACATAGGTAACTACTTTAACACTGTCTTCTCTAAAACTATTTTTAAATTATATTTAAATAAGGATGTATACTTTATACTGAGAAAAGCAATAATAACTAGTAAAAAATAAAATAAATAGTGAATTTCTGATTTTAGAGGTGAACGGGGTTGAACTGGGTTAAATATAATGTCCTTACTAACCTTGGCCAAGTGTTTCTGGGTCAAACTGCCAGATGTTCACTGTTTTGTCCATTGAACCAGTAGCAAGCAAAAGGATATTGGGGGCAAAGGCACAAGTTGTGACATACCTAGTTAATAAAAACAACTATTATGTATCCTCATACTATTTTTTTAATTATATTAATACAAAATAAGGTTAAGTTCAAACCTGGTATGCTGAGTCAATGTGTGAAGTATATTTTCAGTATTCTGAAAAACAAAACAACAAAAAAATTGCTTTATATTTACTCAGGCAAAAGTTACTAATAACAAAAAATTGTTTGACATAAATGGTTTATATACTCTATGTGTTTTAATATTATTAGTTACTAATATAGGTTGAAACTTTACCCAATGAATAAAAAAATAGCATCTACACCTAATAAAATTATCAGGTACCTATTTCACTCTTTAATTATCAGCACTGTTGTCTACTGCCCACTTTCCTAGAAATTTTTAGTATAATGTATTCTTGACTTTTGCTGATGTGTTTGAACTTACTGATAATAACCTAAACATCTATTATGTGAAATAATTTATATTTTTGCTCTGGCATTTGACTTGCACCTACTGGAAAACCAGTGAGTAGAAATTAGTCACTTAGATTCTGAATACACTTAGCTGGCCCTCCACTATCAGAATAAGTCTTTCCTCAACACTGACTTCTCCTGGAGAATATTTTAATTAACTACATCTTCACTATATGTGAATGTTGATTTTTCTTCATACTCGTGCAACCTGGTCTTTATTCATATGGTTCTACCCAAAACTCCCATTCTCCCCAAAAACATTATAACCTACTCTTTCTCATAATGGTCTCTAAATCTAGCCAGGACTCAAACAGTGGTTGGCCACTCTCAGCTGTACCCTAACATATCCTGGGGTAAAACATTCACCCTTTGTTGTTATGAAAACCTGGTGTAAAACTTTAAGAATAATTGCTATAAAGCAGTATTTTGGATATCGATGCTCTTTACATCTGCATTTTCTCTGCTCAGATTAAACATCTTTCCACTTTAAAATCATTATTGAAATATTCAAGGACTTGTCCCAGAACTAGTACCTTACTTGCATAACTATTTCCGCATCTCTGAAAATGTTTATATTATATTATTGGGCACGCTAAACAGGAAAAAAGTATATATTTTTTTCATCTTGCCTAACTAAACTTGACGTTCAGTAGCCTAATAAATAAACATACTTTACACAGATCACACACCAAGATTTTTAAATACTTACAATGTCATACACTATAACAGACTTATCCACTGATCTTTAAAAGAAAAAAAAGTATGAGTGAAAAATTCTATAAAAACAGTATAGTATCTACTTAATTAGTATTTTAAAATCATTTAAATAACTTTTTCAGAAAAGGCTAAAATATTGATACACATTTAGAATGCACTTTTTTTATATGATGAACTTTTATTTAAACAACTACATGCCATATATGAAATTTATCAGAAAATTATAATCTTTATTAAACACTAGCATATGCAACTTATATATACTATATAAGGCATAAAGAGAATAAGAATTTCTTATGTATAAATAAGACACAACCCCATTTCAAGTTAGTAACTCAAAGGGAAAAACCACTACAAGGAAAAGGTATTACTTGCTACTTGGTTTTTGCTTCAGATAGCATTGTTCCTTATCATTGATATGGTTGTGCCTTAATACTAATCAATATATATGTCTTGATTGTGACCCATTTTTGAAAATTATAATTTTAAACTTGATATGAACTCTACATGGCTTAGGTTAATGGTATAAAAATTAAAAACCACCATCAGGGCCAGTGTTCTCAGTGGTTAGAGCATAGACCTACACATCGAAGGGTCTTCGGTTCAATTCCTGGTCAAGGGCACATAGCTGGGTTTCAGGTTTGATCCTCCGCCCTGGTCCAGGCACGTGTGGGAGGCAATCAATTGATGTGCATCTCTCACATCAAAAATCACCAGGGATTATTCCAGTGGTGGAAAAAAATCATCAAACAAAAAAAGGCAATACTATACAAAGTACATAATTAAAAACAACAGATAAATATGCCCTATATGGTATTTTCCCCTTTTGGAAATGATGTTTATACCTCATGATATATGTTGCAAGCAAGAAAACACAACAAGTGTTACCACCCTCTGTACAACTTTAATAATATTTGTACTTATTATTAAAAGGTAGCTGATTATAGTCTGACCACAGGAATCATACCTATAGAAGCCTTAAAATTCCTTTCTTTTTTAAAAAAATATATTTTATTGATTTTTTACAGAGAGGAAGGGAGAGGGATAGAGAGTTAGAAACATCGATGAGAGAGAAACATTGATCATCTGCCTCCTGCACACCCACTACTGGGGATGTGCCCACAACCAAGGTACATGCCCTTAATCAGAATCGAACCTGGGACCCTTCAGTCCACAGGCCAATGCTCTATCCACTGAGCCAAACCGGTTAGGGCAAAATTCCTTTCAATAAGAGTTAAAATTCCTTGTTTAGTAGGCTATTGAGTGTTGATAATGCATCTTGAATGCAGCATCTTGTCATACACTCAAAATAAGAATTATACTTTAAATGTTCAAATGTAAAATAAAATACAAGAAAATGGGAATCATATAAATGCATTTGGATGCCAAAAAAAACAAACATAGTTATAGCATTATGTGTTAAATTTCAGTCAAAAAACTAAGAAATCATACTCATACCTAACATTAGTTGAGTATGTATATGCTAGACATAATTTATAGACATTCTTATTTAGTCTTAAATCCCTTACAGTACAAGGTATTGTTTTTTTGTTTGTTTGTTTTTTAAAATATATTTTACTGATTTTTTTACAGAGAGGAAGGCAGAGGAAGGGAGAGGGATAAAGAGTTAGAAACATCGATGAGAGAGAAACATCAATCAGCCGCCTCCTGCACACCCCCTACTGGGGATGTGCCCACAACCAAGGTACATGCCCTTGACCGGAAGCGAACCTGGGACCCTTCAGTCCGCAGGCCGATGCTCTATCTACTGAGCCAAACCGGTTAGGGCCAAGGTATTGTTTTTGGAATATCAAATTCTTAGGGAAAAGTCCATTACTTCTGAGCATCCTCAAAAAAGGAAACTAAAAGAAAATTCCAATTTCTGAGACTACCACTGGTACAATTAAAATTAATCCATCCTAAAGATATATAAATGAGAAGCTGGATCATGATTAGTAATCTTAAAAGCATTGTATTGGGAAAACAGAAATTAGGACAACAAGCAAGAGTTCACATATGGGAATAGCAAACAATAAGACTGAACAAATACCATGCTCATGGACAGGAAGAATTAACGTCATTAAAACGTTCATACTACCCAAAGCAATCTACAGAGCCAATGCAATCCCTATCAAAGTTGAAGGTATCACTTTATCTGATATGAAACTATGTTATAAGACTATAGTACATGGTACTGGTATAAAAACAGACACAAAGATCAATGGAACAGAACAGAGTCCAGACATAAACCCATATCTATATGGTAAATGTCTGTACTAATTCATATCAAAATGGTTTAAGGAAATTACAACTAAATAGCTTACCCTGAGACTAGCATCTGCCCATTGTAAGAAAAAGCACAAGTCAGAACAGGAGCACTGTGCCCACTCAGTGCACTTTTATATTTTAATTTAAAACCTGCAAATAATAAGGTGAGAAAATTAGCAAGCTGACCCTTAGAATTCATTCTTATGTCAAAGCTATTACACAATTATTTATTCAATTAATCTTTGAGTGCCTACAGAACACAAATAAAAAAAATTCCCATGCAACTCAGATATTGGAATGTAGTGTGATTAAATAGTTTCAAAAGTTCAGAAATAGGTAAAGAAAATGGTGTGTTCAGCAAACATTAGACAGGGGATTGCTATAATTATCAATTTTTAAAAATATATAAAAATTTAAAGTATATTGTAATCTTTGTATTTGATTTTAAAATATATTTAATAATATTAAATATACTAGATGCCCAGTTCACAAAATTCGTACACTGGGGGGGAAGGGTTTCCTCAGCCCAGCCTGTGCCCTCTCGCAGTCCGGGACCCGTTGATCCTTACCGCCCACCTGCTTACTGCTCCTTACTGCCCAGCTCGCTGATTCTTAGTGCCCGGCTCGCTGCTCCTTAGTGCTGCCACGGAGGCAGGAGAGGCTCCTGCCACCGCTGCTGCACTTGCCAGCAGTGAGCCCGGCTTCTGACTGAGCAGCACTCCCCCTGTGGGAGTGCACTTAGCACCAGGGGGCAGCTCCTGCATTGAGTGTCTGCCCCCTAGTGATCAGTGCGCATCATAGCAACTGGTCATTCTGCCATAACAGTCGCTTAGGCTTTTATTATATAGACTAGAGGCCCGGTGCACGAATTAGTGCACCAGCGGGGTCCCTCGGCCTGGCCTGCGGGATTGGGCCAAAACTGGCTCTCCAACATCCCCCGAGGAATCCCGGATAGTGAGAGGGTGCAGGCCAGGCCGAGGGACCCCACCCGGTGCACGATTGGGGCCAAGGAGGGACATGGAAGGTTGGCCAGCTGGGAAGGGCCGCAGGAGGGTTCCAGGGCATGTCCAGCCTGTCTCGCTCAGTCCTGATCGGCCAGACCCCAGCAGAAAGCTAACCTACCAGTTGGAGCGTCTGTCCCCTGGTGGTCAGTGCACGTCATAATGACTGGTCCACCGGTTGACTGTCTGCCCCCTGGTGGTCAGTGCATGTCATAGCAAGCAGCTGAGTGGCCTTAGCATAGCATTAGCATATTACACTTTGGTTGAACGGAAAACCGGATGACCGGACACTTAGCATATTAGGCTTTTATTATATAGGATCAGTTAATAATATACATATATCAATTTCCCAAAAGCCTAAAAAGAATCAAATAGCAGTAGTTTTTAAAATCTGATATTAAATATTTTCTCATTTCATACATGAAAAATAATCAATGGTAATTTATACATCTTATAATTCCAATATATCTTATGCCTACCAAGTATGGTAACACTAAAATCTTTTGCTTTCTATAAGCTCTTGAAAAGAAATATCACAACTATTTTAAAGGAACTCAGTATATTTTAGTAACAGCCTATAAAAATAATTATTAAGAAGAAATTGCCCTGGGGGTGGGAGAGGACAAGGAACTAAGTGAAATCTATAGTTTTCTCAGACCAAATGAAAACTTTTTTGAAGTGTTACTGGCTCTTAAAATAGCAAGTACTTAACTAAACAAAAAGATCATTAGAGCAAGTTTCCACACAAAGAAAAAAAATATATTTGTTTTTATTTATTATTAAATATGTATTTTATTTCTGTTCAAAATAGAAAAAATACATTTTTATCTGAGAGAACAGACATGGGCATTAAAAGCACTGTTTAGAACATGCAGATCAGTAAATAGGCATAATCAATCAAACAAAGCAAAAATGTTAAGCCACCAACCAAATGAAGACCAAAAAACTTGCAATATGACCATAAGAAAAGGTTATATTCTCAAATATAAGATACATATGTCTATCTAGTCTCCCCCACAGATAAGCAATTAAAATAGGGTACAAATGACATAAATGCTTTATAAAAATGTTTTAAATGAACATTAATAAACTGTTATGTATATCTTTTTAAGATTTTTTATTGATTTTTTAGAGAGAGGAAGGAAGAGAGAGAACATCCATGTGAGAGCAAAACATTGGTTATCTGCCTCGTGCACGCCCCCTACCGGGGATTGAGCCCACAACCCGGGCCTGTGCTCTGACTGGGAATCGAACATGGACGAAGCCCAACCAATTGGGCCACACGAGCCAGGGCTGCTATGTATATTTTTAAAAGAATCAGTGTAAAGACACATTTTCCAGACAAGGTATAAGAAGCTTTACTTTGAAACAATTTTATTTAAAATATATTGTGTTTAGAACATCTACAAATATAGAACATCTATATATATATATATATGACTATGTTCATGGCTTCTTATAAGAATTTTACTTTGATAGGAACAGAAGGCAGAGGTAGGATAGATGAGAGAAATAAAGGAACTCTTATCCTCCTCAGCAAGTTACTAAGTGTAACCTAATACACAATGAAATAACTAAATTTCCACAAAAAGAAATGCATCTCTTTCCTGATAATAGGCCCTTCTTTATACACTAGTATAATGACAAAGAGTCTCTCTTTGACCAAACTCTGCCAGGTGGGTGTGGAGAGAGCAGAGCGCCTGAAGAATGGCTCCTCTGAGTACAACACATCCAACAGCAACTTGGGCTTACTCCTCATGGGTGGCAGAATACTGTGGCCTTCCTGTGACATTACGCCCTATAAAAAAAAAAAAGAAAAAACTCTGCCAGATTCTTCTGAGTTGTCTTCTCAACTAGTCCTTGATCTTGGCCTATAAAGACTAACATAGTTTCTAAGAGCCCAAGGTTGAATCCCCAGCATGACTCTAGCCTCCTTAAAGTGCCTGCATGAGAAAACTCAAGGCTGTCAAAAAATTACTATTTATTTCATCCAACACCTGAAGATAGGGTTCCTGACTCCCAGGCCCTGTAGGAAGTTAGTAGTTTAACTTCCTTAAGTTCCAATTAGCAAACCAAGATGGGTTTCACATGAATCAACACCCCCACCTTCCTTCTTCCTTTAAAATGCCCAGTTACCTCGGTATAACCTGAGGTTGAGTTCAGTTCATGGTGGACTCTTTTCCCTATTGCAACAGTGTATTACTGGTTAAAATCTGTGCTTACCACTTCAACTACTGTCCCCACTTTGCTTATCTTTCACAATAATTATGAACAAAATGTAGTCTGTGATATAACTGAAGCTTATTAGATAATACAGTAAGAATATTTTAGGTGTCTAAAGCAAATGGCCAATTGACCATATATTTCAGAGCTCCCATTAATGGTAATAAAGGGCCCAGCCAGCATGGCTCAGCGGTTGAGCGTCGATTTATGAACAAGGAGGTCATGGTTCGATTCCAGGTCAGGGCACATGCCCAGGTTGCGGGCTTGCTCCCCAGTGTGGGCGGGCAGGAGGCAGCCAATCAATGATTCTCTCTCATCATTGATGTTGCTATCTATCTCTCCCTCTCTCTTCCTCTCTGAAATCAATAAAAATATATTAAAAAAATAAAATATTGCCCTAGCCGGTTTGGCTCAGTGGATAGAGCGTCGGCCTGCGGACTCAAGGGTCCCAGGTTCGATTCTGGTTAAGGGCATGTACCTTGGTTGCGGGCACATACCCAGTGGGAGGTGTGCAGGAGGCAGCTGATCGATGTTTCTCTCTCATCGATGTTTCTGAGTCTCTATCCCTCTCCCTTCCTCTCTGTAAAAAATCAATAAAATATATATTTAAAAAATAAAAATAAAAAAATATGTTAATAAAGGAATAAAGATAAATTCACATCAATGAAGAGAACAGGAATGGGGCATCAGCAAACCAGAAACTGAAACCAATTTTGGGAAGGCAGAAAGGAAATTAACTGAATAGATAGTTCAGAGGAGTAATAGCCCAGAATGCCTAGAGAAAACTAATCTGCCCTAGGAAACTCCAAAGGATTTGGGATTATCAACAGCTGGGGGAAAGGAAAGTCTGAACGACACAAATATAGACCTGGAAATAGAAAAGGTAACTAAAGTCTGTTTATGAAACACTCAGTGTCTTCCTCCCTGACCTGCCACAGCATGTTGCTCCACAGCCAGATGCTCTTCCCCAGGCAAACATTTCTAAGGAAAATAACTGCCAGGGGAGCTCCAGGGCAGTTCCAGAGGTCAGAACCCCCAAATTCTCTAAGCTCCCAACCTCTCCCCAATAAGGGTCAACTACCCACCTCCTCATACTAAAGGGAAGTCAGCAAAACAAACCACCATGTGCACAGAGCTTCTAAACATCCTATTGTCTAATTTTTAAATGTCAATGGAATACAAGACCACCAGACATTTGCTTTAAGTAACTACAAGAAAGAGAAAGATCAGGGTAAACAAAAAACAAACAAACAAACAACAAAAAGAACAGCCCAAGAGCAAACAAAGATGATCAGGACACAAGGGAACTTAAAAACAAAACAGAAAGCCTCTCATTAATATCCTAAAAGCTTTTAAGAGATCTTGCATTCATAAAATAAAAGGAGGACACTATGAAAAAGAAATAGAGGAGATGAGCTTTTAGAAATTGAAAATGTGATCGATGAGTTGAAAAAACTCAAAGAAGGTTAAAGATAAAGCTGAGGAATTTTTCAGTGAAGTAGAAAAAAAGACAAAAAGATAAATAGATAAATGTGAGAGGTGGTGGTGGTGGGGGAAACAATCATAGAAAATCATGTCAGAAGGTCCAACACAATTAATGGGAGTTATACAAAGAGAGGAAGGAGAGAAGAAATTAATAAAGAAATAACATAAAGGGACACTGTTCCAAAACTGAATGACTTCAGTTTCTTCACTAAAGGGTCACCTGAAGGAATAGTTCAATGCACGAGGAAGAGACTCAAGAAAAACAATGAACAATAACTACAGTGAATAAATTTAAAATCTAGTAGTAAAAACCGTATTTATAGACTGTGTGAAAACCACCTAAAGAGTTGAAAACAGATAAAGTGCAAAGTGTAGTTACCTCTCTGTGTGCTGGCAGTAAGGTCACAATCAGCAGTCAGCACAAACTTTTTAAAACATTTGTATGTCTTACTCTGGTTAAAAGTTCTTAAAACATTTCAATAATCACTCTTAAATATCCAGAGGACCTTAGGCAAAAAGATCAATTAAAATAGAAATTTTATCTGGATCACAAACAATTTTAGAGAACTACTAGTTGAATACATACCTAAGATATGGCTAAAAGAAACAACCCAAATTTTGGTCTGGCAATCCTGACCACATGATGCCAATCGAAAACACTGAAGACCTTGTTCTCCATCTAAAAATAAGTACACAATATTTGATAAAAACATTTAAACCAAAAATATTTCACTTTCTTATACTGACATGATAATTCTATTCAATTAATTCAGGGGTGGGGAACCTTCAGCCCAAGGGCCGTATAAGGTCCACGAAATCATTTGGTCTGGCCCTACCAAGGAATTAGCGGTGAGTTAATTAAATTGAGTCTAGGAAGTAAGAGCAGGGGAGGCTCATCTAGAGTGACTTCTTTCCAGCTGAAATCTAAAGGAGGATTAAGAGTGAACCAGGTGAAGGGTCCACATGGAAAACCCTTGGAAAAATCTTAGAAACACTGAAGACATGAAAGAAGGCCAGTGTGGCAAGAAAATGCATGAGGCCACGTGTGATTTGAGATGAGGCAGGGAAACAGAACATGTACTTATAGGGCTTGTGTTTTGGGATATGACAGTTTATCTTACTTTAACATTATTTTAACAAGCCATGATGGGTTTGAAATAGGGGAATGCCAATACCATCCTGCTACTGTCTAGACCTGAGCTAGCCAACAAGGTAATGCCAGGCCACATGTGGCTACAGAACACTTGAAATGCGGCTAGTCCAAACTGAGATGTGACGTAATATACACACCAGATTTCACAGACCTAGTACCAAAAATATACATATACTAAAGAGTCTGATTTCACATATAATATCTCTTTGTAATTTCAATGCGATTAGAAAACATAATGGAAAAGGATGATTCCTTAAAATGAATAAAAGGGCTCTTTGTTTGATGAAACTAGAACCAAAAGTCATATACAAATTACAAACAGGACTCACTAGTGCTTAAAGGAATAAAATAACTACCAGAAACTGGCTGTGAAGAAAAATCGCAGCAGGTCATTCCAAGATCATGTGCTTTTTCACTATGCAAACATCTCATTTTATCATCCCACACGGTTAAGTCTCCACATGAGGAGCCAGTGACAAAGAGGTTTCCGTCGGGAGAAAATGCACAGGCCACCAAGGAGCCATCCTCAACACTACCACATCTGGAATAAAAGCAAAAAAGGAGGTTTTCATTTCCTAGCACCTTTTATTTATAGCACAATTTCTTGGCTATTACAGAACCAGAAAGAAAGGGTTATAAATGCCTATAGAAATAAAATATTTTTTACGCTATAAACTAAATCCTGCTTTCTAAAAATAAGAGGATTTAAATATTATCTTAACTAACATGCTCAAGCCGAACCAAAGTTCACATACCTTCATATTATTTTCCTGAACAGCAAGTCGGTATGTATGGACACATTAAGATACAGTGGGGTCTTGACTTACGAGTGTCCCCACTAACAAGTTTTTCAAGATACGAGCCGTCTCTCGGCCGATTTTTTGCTTTGAGTTGCGAGCTAAAATTCGGGTTACGAGCCAGCTTCAGATACCCCACCGCTAGTTGGCGCAGCGAACGTCACAGTGAACGCCACAACATCAGCCCAGCATCACGTGTCTCACTCGTTCACTGTTGATTTGACATACGAGTAATTTGAGTTACGAGCTTCGTCACGGAACGAATTAAACTCGTAAGTCAAGGCCCCACTGTATACAAAACTTAACAAAAGTGATGACACCCAACAACATAAATTAGTCACATATTTTTTTAAAAGATGAAACTATTTTTTTTAAATATATTTCTTTGTTGATTTCAGAGAGGAAGGAATAGGGAGAGAAACATCAATGATGAAAGAGAACCATCAATTGGCTGCCTCCTGCACGCCCCCCACCGGGGATAGAGCCCGCAACCCAGGCATGCGCCCCTGGCTGGAATCAAACCCGGGACCCTTCAGTCCACAGGCTGACGCTCTATCCACTGAGCCAAACAGGCCAGGGCGATGAAACTATTTTTATTGAATAACATGCTATTGGGTTTAAAGGTACTTTCAACTTTTGTATTAAAATCACCCAAAAGCAATAGTAAGGCCTTTCACCTCATCTTCAAATGCAAATTCTTTATGAAAAGAAAGTGCTGTTAACGAGTTAAAATGATGTTGGGAAGATGAAGAAGCACTGTGCTAGTGTGCTAACAATATCATTTTCTCATTTAGGAAAAATAAACTAGTAAAAAAACAATGATTGGTGCAGAGTCCCATCCAGTGCTCAAATCTATAGCAGTATCATTTTATATCATTAATCACATACATTGGTAAACTAATGCTATAGAGGCAGAATTCAAAAAGATTCCTCAGCTGACAGCTCTATTTCATTTCTAGAATATGACTTAAAGACATTCCATTCTTTCTGTGCTTTCTCTTTAAACAGTTTATTAACATCACTTGAAACACATCAGCTTCTTCAACCCAAAGACCTAAACCTAAATGAGCAACACTTGTTTACCAGCTGGCATTTGTGCTCTGAATGATGTTGAGGGGTAGGGAGAGGGGAAGGTACATTAGGCTATTTTAATTGGTAACAATTAAATGTTTATGGTTTCTAAAGTACTTAATGTCACTGAACTGTACACTTAAAGATGGTAAATTTTGTGTTATAAACATTTCACCACAATGTAAGTACACAAAAGTACATAGTTTTAATGTTGGTAAGTTCAACATTACTCATGTAAATTAATTGATGTATTTTTATCCAACAGGAGTTTTCAGGTGTTGGGGTTTTTTGTTTTGTTTTTTCTTAAGAAATGATAATACAATACCACTCTAATCACAAGCTTCTTCCTTCTGGGCTTAGGTCTTTCACCCAGCAAGAATCTTGTAAGGAAATAGTTGTGTCTCTTAAAGTGAGACATACCAACTATTATTATTATTATTATTATTATTATTATTATTAGTTAATCCTCACCCGAGGATATTTTTTCCATTGACTTTTAGAGAGAGTAGAAGGGAGGGGGAGAGACACAGAGAAAGAACCATCGATGTGAGAGAGACACACTGACTGGTTGCCTCCCGAATGCACCCCAACCAGAGCCAGGGATGGAGCCTGCAACCGAGGTACCTGCCCTGGACCAGAACTGAACCTGCAACCCTTCAGTCCCAGGTGACGCTCCAACCAGTGAACAAACCGGCCAGGGCCATTACTTTATTAAGAACACTTGAGCCAACGAGCTACAAAAATCAAGAATCACAGTAAACATCTGTTCTTATGACCTTCAGAAGACAGGTCAAAATATTTTTCCTTGTGATGTCTGAAATTTATCTGAATCTTAAAGTCATGAAAATATTTTTTTTTCGTAGGCCTGTTAAAAGGACTGAAAACGGAAAGGGTTTAAATATTCATACCTATGTAACTTGTATGACTGCGCATTCCACAAAATAACAGTTCCATCAGCTGCCCCTGATACCAGGCAAGTGGAGTCTGGGGAAAACCGGCAAACCCTCACAGGGCTCCCACTGGGCTGCACCATCACTGCCAATGTCTGTCCATTCTGAGTATTCCATAGGACAGTGGTACCATCTGTTGAACATGATGCCAAAATATGTCCTGAAGGGGAGAAACAGCAGCAGTGGACAGCATAGGTGTGAAACTTCAATGGAGAGTGTGCCAATTCAGTAAAGTCACTCAGGGAGTAGAGGCGAATTGTTTTGTCCAAGGAGCAAGTAGCCAAGAGGGAAGAGGAGAAGGCACAACAGTTGACATCATCGCCATGATCAGCTAATGTGTGAATTAGTTTCACCATGTTCTTCAGTTGAAGTAAAATATCCTGCAATTTTTAAATAGATAAAAGTTACTTGATCCTTGAATACAAATAATTGCAACTTGAATCCATATACAGGGGCCAGAATCAATTTAAAAATTTGTTCAATGAAAGCGCCTACATTCATATTTTTTAAAGGACAATCTATCATAGCAGGGATAAGGGTAATTTGGCAGAAAAAAAACATTTATAAGACTATAAACTCTGATGATGACCACAGTCACCATTGCCATACCAATTAAGTTCCATAACTCCTAAAAGAGAACCTCCTCAAATAACTTCAAATTGATTTGACATTGAATATCTAAAATGTCAGGTATACGTTTCACCTTTGAAGACTTCCCTTACTTCTCCTCACTGTCTCATTCCAGATCTGCTCACCTTAACTCAAAGAGATTTTCACTATTTTAACAGTCTCAGCTGCTCCTTTCATAGGATGGAGCCAAGGCCCTGCTCTGCCTTTAAGATGCAGAACTGTAGGGTTCACTCATAAAGACTAACAAAAGGTTTCATTCAAAATGTAAATGGCAGCGTAGTAAACTATCATGTCATGCTCTGTCATCTTATGTGATAAAGAATAAATTGAGGTGAAGAACTAAATTAATAAATCCAGGAAACCAAGAAAAGGAAATTGACAAATTCTATATAATATAGAGGTAATATGCAAATTGACCCTCATGCCCTGGCATCACAAGTTGGCTGCCTCCACATTGTCACAAGATGGCCGGCAGAGGAGGGCAGATGGGGGCGATCAGGTCTGCAGGGGAGGGCAGTTGGGGGCCATCAGGCTGGCAGGGGAGCAGTTAGGTGTCAATCAGGCCGGCAGGGGAGCGGTTAGGAGGTGATCAGGCTGGCAGGCAGAAGCAGTTAGGGCAGTGGTTCTCAACCTTCTGGCCCTTTAAATACAGTTCCTCATGTTGTGACCAACCATAAAATTATTTTCGTTGCTACTTCATAACTGTAATGTTGCTACTGTTATGAATTATAATGTAAATATCTGATATGCAGGATGGTCTTAGGCGACCCCTGTGAAAGGGTCGTTCGACCGCCAAAGGGGTCGCGACCCCCAGGTTGAGAACCACTTGGTTAGGGGCAATCAGGCAGGCAAGTGGTTAGGAGCCAGTAGTCCCAGATTGTGAGAGGAATGTATGACTGCAGGTTTAGGCCCAATCCTGCAGGGATCGGGCCTAAACTGGCAGACGGACATCTGCTGAGGGGTCCCAGATTGGAGAGGGTGCAGGCCAGGCTGAGGGATAACCCTCACCCCACAGTGCACAAATTTCGTGCACCGGGCCTCTAGTTTAGCATAAAATCCAGACTTCTCACCAGGGCTTACAAAACCCTATATGAGTTAGCTCTTGCCTGCCACACTTCCTCTCCCTCATTTTTTTTTCGGCCTCCCCGGCCAGACTCCTGATCTTCAGTCCTCTTACTAGTAAAGCGGTTGAAATTCTCTTCCCTTGTCTTTTGGGATCTTATTTTTTTCATTTAAATCTCAATTTCAGTGTCCCTTTTCAGAGAGGATTTCCCAACCCAAAGCAGCCACTCTCTAGCCTAGCATATCAATCCTCAGACTAGCAATTACCATCTGATGTACTTGTTATTTGTCTCCCCACTAGAATGTAAGCTCTAAAGGAGGAGAGATCTTGTCTGGCTCAGTTCTATATCCAGAGTGTAAAACAGTGTTCAGGCACATACTGTGCTCAAGTAAATATTTGTTGAATATTTATTCTTTTCCAAACCTAACTGAGTTCTAGCTTTTAAATATTATGTGGACATAAATGCAAAAATGAGAAAATTTAAAATAAAGTTACCAATAGTTTAAAAAAAATCTCACAGTGGAAAAAAATGGTGTAGAATGAGGTAGTAATTAATAATCAGCTCTGAAGGGACAGATATAACCTTGGATTGTACAATTCATCTTTTGTTCTAATCTTATTTACAGAAACCTCTACAAAAAGGTGGAGCACGCCTTTTCCCATTTTCATCTTAGCCCAAAAGTTCAGCCTCTTTTTTTCAAACATAAACTCCAATGAAGCCTAAAACACAAACAACAAAACACAAACACACACACACACACACACACACACACACACACGTAAAACCCTGGCAGATGACCCCGCGTTATTATACTGAAACAAGCAAGATCAGTGGTCCTTTCCCTGGAAGTCCAATCCCGTGTGCAGTGCACACAGGTACTTCCCCGACAAGGGGCTGCCGCTCCTTCGCAGCTCCGGGGCACAGTCCCGGGCAGAGCCCACTCAGCCCCGTCCGCCTGGAGGAGCAGCCCGAGCCTCAGTGTGGGCGATGAGGCCCCGGCAGTCACGGCAGACGTTACATCCCCGGCCACCGTGTCAACAAACACCCCACCCCACCCATCTAGTCCAAAGCAACCCCGAAAGTGCCCAGAATCCCGCTAATAAAGCCCGCGACTTACTCCCCCGCACGCAGGGACCACGCTTTGGCCCGACTCCGCGAGCCAGCCGGGCCCCCGCGGACTCAGCGGCCGGCGGGAGCCCGGCTTTCCCGGGCGCGGCCGGGCGCTCACACGGGTCCCAGGGCTCCGCCTGGCCCCCGGGCCCTGCCCGACGGCCGCGCCTCCACCGCGTCGAGTGCAGTCCTGTGCCTCCGCGCACTTAGTTCAGACCCGAGAACG